>NC_080571.1:165242046-165357046 GCF_030247185.1 Malaya genurostris | reverse complement strand
CAATTCTAAGCCTTTTGGCATCAAAAATTTTTTTTCGATTTCGAAAATTTCATGTACTCCCCCCTATGGTGATTTTTCAAGATATATGAAAATTCCACTAAGTGGACTAAGAAGGGTTTTGCCTTTCTCTATAGAAAGGTATTAGAATTGCTGGAAAAACCGACTTTCGAACGGAGCCGCGGAGACCCATAGTGTTATATACCATTCGACTCAGCTCGACGAGATCGGAAAATGTCTGTGTGTGTGTGTGTGTGTGTGTGTGTGTGTGTGTGTGTGTGTGTGTGTGTGTGTGTGTGGGTGTGTGTGTATGTGTGTGTGTGTATGTGTGTGTGTATGTGTGTGCACTTTTCGAAGATATTTGAACGCGCTCAATTTTCTCAGAGATGGCTCAACCGATTTTAACAAACTTGGGCTCGTTTGAAAGCTACTATCGGGGCATTGATCAAGTTCGAAGATAAAATGGCTGTGACTTTTGGTTCCGGAGATATGATTGTATAAGTGACGTAATCGACAAAAAGCGTTGTATTTGAACGCGCTCAATTTTCTCAGAGATGGCTGAACCGATTTGAACAAACTTGGACTCGTTTGAAAGCTACTGGCGGGCCATTGATCAAGTTCGAAGATCAAATGGCTGTGACTTTTGGTTCCGGAGATATGATTGTATAAGTGACGTAACCGACAAAAAGCGTTGTATTTGAACGCGCTCAATTTTCTCAGAGATGGCTGAACCGATTTGAACAAACTTGGACTCGTTTGAAAGCTACTGGCGGGCCATTGATCAAGTTCGAAGATCAAAAGGTTGTGACTTTTGGTTCCAGATATATGATGGTATAAGTGACGTAACCGACAAAACACGTTGATTTTTACCGCTCTTGTATATATAAGGGTGCCAAAATTTTAGGATCAACTCTATTTTCGTAAAGATCTAGTGCTCAAAAGTTTAAGCACCTCGAAAAAAGCCTTCATGCAAAATTTGACCTGAATCGGACATGCTTAAGGGGTGCTGCCCGGTGGTAAAGGTTTGACAATTATCGATCTTGAAAAAGCACCATAGGGGGGAGTACATGAAATTTCCAAAATCGAAAATTTTTTTTGATGCCAAAACTCTTAAAACTGCATAAAACATCGAAATTTAGTGTCATCTCAAAAAAAATTTTTTTGAAAAAATCAACTTTCTGGGACTTTCATATTTCATATTTTTTCTAAGTCTCAAAAAGTCGATTTTTTTAAAAAATTTTTTTTTCGAGATGACACTAAATCTCGACGTTTCATGCAATTCTAAGCCTTTTGGCATCAAAAATTTTTTTTCGATTTCGAAAATTTCATGTACTCCCCCCTATGGTGATTTTTCAAGATATATGAAAATTTCACTAAGTGGACTAAGAAGGCTTTTTTTAGATTGGCATCACTGTTCTCATACAAATAGGCAACGCAAAATGTCAAGCACTAGTTTGGAAAAATGATGCTGACTGTGTGACATAAACACTGAAGCATGCTTTTGTGAACTACTCGAATCAATCTGAATCAATTGTTGTCAAAATTAGTGTCCAGAATTATTTAATAAAAGTATGAAACATATTTTCATGAGACTGTTATGAAAGAAGAGAAAGGCATTATCACACCACTAGGTGGATTAAGAAGGGTTTTATTTTATTTTAGATTAGCATCACTGTTCTTATACAAATAGGCATCGCAAATGTCAAGCACTAGTTTGGAAAAATGATGCTGACTGTGTGGCATAAACACTGAAGCATGCTTTTGTGAACTACTCGAATCAATCTGAATCAATTAACGTCTAAAATTATTTAATAAATGTATGAAACATATTTTCATGAGACTGTTATGAAAGAAGAGAAAGGCATTATCACACCACTAGGTGGATTAAGATGGGTTTTTAAACATTTCGTTAAAGGTTTAGTTAGTTTCGCGAAGTCGCGAATAAATTTCCTGTAATATCCAAGCAAACCTAAGAATCCTTTGATTTGAGTAGTGGTCTTTGGAATTGGCCAACCTAGAATTTTTTCAATTTTATTCGGATTTGGTCGAATGCCGTCTTGGGTTATTATATGGCCTAAAAACTAACATTCCTTCTGAAGGAACTCACATTTGTCTAGCGGAATTTTTAGATTAGCTTGAGCGAGTGTTCGAAGAACTTTGTTTAAATTGTCGAGATGTTGCTGAAGTGAATTACCAAAGATTATGATGTCATCTAAATAGACTAGGCAACACTTTCCGATTAAATTTCCAAGAATGTGATTCATTACACGCTGGAAAGTTGCTGGTGCGTTTTTAAGTCCGAAAGGCATACGTATGAATTCAAAATGTCCTTGGTCCGTACTGAAAGCGGTTTTCGGCCTGTCCTTGGGATGGACTTCAATCTGGTGGAATCCAGATTTTAGATCTAACGTAGTGAAGTAGGTACTACGACCAAGCCTATCGAGTATTTCCTCGATTCGTGGGATTGGAAATTTGTCATCCACTGTTTTTTCGTTTAATTTGCGGTAATCTATGACAATGCGCCATTTCTTCTTGCCGCTAGCATCAAGTTTTTTTGGAACGATCCAAATTGGAGATGTCCATGGTGAGATGGAATTCTGGATAATTCCATCTTCCAACATTTCGTTTACTTGCTTCTTGCCTTCAGCTTTGTGAACCTGGGGGTATCTGTATGTTTTCATGTGCACTGGAATGTCGTCAACTGTTTTAATTCGATGTTGGATTGTGGAAGTGCAAGACAATTTTTCTGAATCTTTGTGAAGGATTTTGGAATATTTAGAAAGGGTTTTCAATATAGCAGGTTTTTCTTCAGAGTTAAGATGACTACTTCTAATCATTTTTTCTAATTCTGCGTAGGGTGTGTGAGATGTTTGATGCAGGTGATTTAAGTTTATGTTATTCACCTCTGCTACCTGTATTGTTTTTGCCGGATGCGTCCAATGAAATGTCACGGTTTGGCCGAAATTTCTTATCGGGGCGTTTACGAAACCTTTTTCTGCATGATACAATCCTGACTGGATTACTGCATTGTCTATTTTTATATCATTAGGAAGGTAAACGTTGCCACTGTCTTGAGAAACAGGGAGTTTAATGATTCTCGTCGAATTTTCAGTCAGTGTGATCTGCGGCGGACCTAATTTCCTTATTTGCATGGCAAGTGTTTTTTGTGGGAGAACTAATTTATGATTGCTCACGTCAATAAGAGCTTCTAAATCAGAGAGTGTTTCATAACCAATGATACCGTCGAAAAATGTATGAAAATTTAAAAGGTAAAAATGAACTTTTTGTTTCATACCGAAAAGTGCCGTAATAAATCTTTTATCAGCGGAATGTTGCCCTGAAGTGTTCGAGATTCGAATGGTTTTGCATTTTTCTTGTTTTGATTTTGGTATCAGACGGGGAGAAATAAAATTTTTGTTTGAACCACTGTCTACTAGTAATTTTGCGTCTTTGCCAAAGAGTTTAACTGTTACATAGGGTAATCCATTTATTGCATTCAGGTCAGCGCGTTGTGAGGAAAGATAATTTGAAAATTTACACCTGATTCTTCGGCTTCTACTTCCTCTTCGGTGTCGCTTATATCTAATTCGTTGTCTTCCTGCTCGGCATCGTGATTGTAAACTCTGTTAGAACGCAACGACGGGTGTCGTTTTTTGCCTGTCTGATGAATTTTTGTGCCGGGTTGAAGATTGTGCTACCGGGTATTTGTTGTATGATTTATTAAAAGGCTTAAAATTTTTGTTGGAATTAGGTTGTTGCTCGAACGATGCTTGGGTGTGTGTTTTAGTTTTCTCTGCATTTTGGAATCTACACAAGAATGCATAGGCATCCTCTAAATCACTTGGTTGAGCAGTTTGAGCATATCCGAAATATGGTTTACTGAGTCCATTCATAAAAGCAGCCAAACATTCTTGTTCTAGAAACTGGTTTATTGCTTCCCAGTGTGCCAAGTATGTTTGATTTTGCTTCGCTAAAGATTTCATGTTAACCATAATTTCTTTAGTGCGTTTGTAATAAATGTGTAAAGATTCGGTCATTTTTAATGACCAGAGTTGTGTTTGGTAAGTCGCAATGTTATTGCGATCACCATAAGCACTGTGTAACATGTCTGCTACCTACTCGAAGGTAGTAGGGTTTCCATTTACACATATCATGTCTCGGGCTTTGCCTTCGACTTTGGTTATCACCGCCTGTTCGTACACGGCAAATAGATCCGGTGCTACGTGTGGGCGGCATAAATTTAAAGATCTTTTGGCTGTGTCTAGCCAATGAGTCAATTGTTTTTTATTCCCGTCGAATGATGGAATCATCCGAATCGGATCAGGAATTCTAAAGAAGTCAGTGCGGCGTTCCTCCATTGTGGGAGCTTGCCGTTGTTGTTGTTGCAGTTGTTGCTGCTGCTGTTGTAAAGTGCTATTCTCCATTTGGAGAGCACCGATTCTTTGTTCCAAGCTTTGAATTTGGTCAAAGATGGCTTGCAAATTAACGTTTTCCATTTCAAAGAACTTTAGGGCTCTTACTTTTGGAATAGGATTGAATTTGGGCATAAAGTTTTTAGTGAAAGAAAGGGAGAGATTACTCACGGTTGCTCGTTCTTGAAGGATTTAAATTCACCGCTTTAGTTGAGATCCTCCAATTGATAGACGCGAATCGCCTACGGGGTGAGGGATAGCTTGCGATGCTTCTCGATGAAACTTCTCCGCCGGTCGATCAACGTTGCGGGTTGAACACTAGTTTGTTAGTTTTACTTAATAGTAAACTTTCACTACACTAGTTAGAGTCTCTTCACTAAGTCGTAGAACGAGCCGTACGACTGCGCCACTTATGTTCTTTTTTACATTGGTAGGGTTTTAAAAAATGTTTTACACTGATTCCTTTGTTAAGACTAACACCGAACTGGTTCACTTCTTAAATCGAACTGACTATCTTGTCCTGCCTGAATGTTCGTTAGACCTGACTACCTAGCCCTAAACTATTGATTCAGCGGTTATCCTGTCCGAACATGTGGAATCGTCGATGCGGCGTGGTGGTTTCGGCTGATGCAATTACTAATGGTTCCTGGCTGATGCAACCACGGTGGCCGGATGTCTGCTGCGATGTCAGCGGTTCAATAATTGGTAACAGGGTGGTTGACATCTCTACGCGTTGGATACACTGGCGTCTTACTGCTGGCGCGTACTTTGCTGAGGTCTTCGTCCATAACTAAAGGGTGATTTTTTAAGAGCTTGAGAACTTTTTTAAACAATAAAACGCATAAAATTTGCAAAATCTCATCGGTTCTTTATTTTAAACGTTAGATTGGTACATGACATTTACTTTTTGAAGATAATTTCATTTAAATGTTGACCGCGGCTGCGTCTTAGGTGGTCCATTCGGAAAGTCCAATTTTGGGCAACTTTTTCGAGCATTTCGGCCGGTTGAATGGCTACGTAAATAAGCAAAATTGCCGCATTTGGAGTGAAGAGCAACCAGAAGCCGTTCAAGAACTGCCCATGAATCCCGAAAAATGCACTGTTTGGTGTGGTTTGTACGCTGGTGGAATCATTGGACCGTATTTTTTCAAAGATGCTGTTGGACGCAACGTTACAGTGAATGGCGATCGCTATCGTTCGATGCTAACAAACTTTTTGTTGCCAAAAATGGAAGAACTGAACTTGGTTGACATGTGGTTTCAACAAGATGGCGCTACATGCCACACAGCTCGCGATTCTATGGCCATTTTGAGGGAAAACTTCGGAGAACAATTCATCTCAAGAAATGGACCGGTAAGTTGGCCACCAAGATCATGCGATTTGACGCCTTTAGACTATTTTTTGTGGAGCTACGTCAAGTCTAAAGTCTACAGAAATAAGCCAGTAACTATTCCAGCTTTGGAAGACAACATTTCCGAAGAAATTCGGGCTATTCCGGCCGAAATGCTCGAAAAAGTTGCCCAAAATTGGACTTTCCGAATGGACCACCTAAGACGCAGCCGCGGTCAACATTTAAATGAAATTATCTTCAAAAAGTAAATGTCATGTACCAATCTAACGTTTAAAATAAAGAACCGATGAGATTTTGCAAATTTTATGCGTTTTATTGTTTAAAAAAGTTCTCAAGCTCTTAAAAAATCACCCTGTATATATATATACATATATATATATATATATATATATATATATATATATATATATATATATATATATATATATATATATATATATATATATATATATATATATATATATATATATATATATATATATATATATATATATATATATATATATATATATATATATATATATATATATATATATATATATATATATATATATATATATATATATATATATATATATATATATATATATATATATATATATATATATATATATATATATATATATATATATATATATATATTACTGATTACTATTGTAATAAGTTTAAAATGAATTTAACTAAAGTGAATTTAATTGGTATCTTGCTACTAAATGACACTGTTTTCGTTATAAACCTTACCTTACCTAACAGCTATAGGTCTGGGGTGTCCTTTGCTGTATCCAGAATACGTCTCCACATAACTCGGTCCATGGCTGCTCGTCGCTAGCCACTCAAGGCACGGACGCTTCTGAGATCACCCTTGATCTATCCACCTTGTTCACTGCGCTCCTCTTCTTGCCCTGCTCCTCTTGCCCTGAGATAGAGCACTTTGCCGAGCTTTAATATTGAAGAAGTTATACCCACAAGATAAAACTTACAATTAGCTCAACAGCATAATATACGAAATATTTCATTGTAATGTTTTTTTTTTGGTGAAGGGGGAGGGGGGGACGATAAATTGGCACCTCATTTATCGCGTACAGTCTGTTCAGACTCGGTGAAAAAAAAATCGTTCTCGGTGACGTTATTGGCATATCGATGGCATACGTTAAAGAATTGACAGACTTTTGTAAGGTTTCATTCTGTTCAGATTGCTGAAGCGATTTGACTTGCTATTTG
Organism: Malaya genurostris; assembly: GCF_030247185.1. Classification (NCBI taxonomy): domain Eukaryota; kingdom Metazoa; phylum Arthropoda; class Insecta; order Diptera; family Culicidae; genus Malaya; species Malaya genurostris. The sequence goes on along the minus strand of NC_080571.1, from coordinate 165,350,065 downwards.
TTCGTTTTCCATCAAGAGCTTTCATGATCGTTCTTGGTCGTTTTCCATGTTTATTTTGAAAATGGAGTCTTACGGCACTTTCCCGGGGTCACTCAATCGGGATAAAACGTTCGATAAATGGTATCAAGATATTCGCGTAGATTTACTCACTGATGATGAGTTGACCTTCGAGATAGCAGTTAGAGAAATTGCAATATAAAATGACCGATCGCAAAAGAGTAGATGTTTGAGAGAAGAGAAGGAGGAAGGAAATAGGAGCATGACATTAAAGGCTAACCCTTATTTTCAGGTTGAATTGTGTAAGAAAAAAGAAGAGGAAATAGAGCAAATTTTGCAGGAAAAGAAAAGTAATAGCCCCCCACTGACAAAGACCGTCTACTTCATCTTGGTGCAAGGACGCAATTAACCTTACAATATGTTCCCGATCGCGTAAAACACGATTTAGTTTCAATATTTACGATTGTGACTGATCACCTCCATTATTTTTATTACAAGGCGGTTACTTTCCAATCTTCGGACAGTTCGGATGAAGAAGATGATGAGTGTCAAGAAGAAAATGTTCTCTCTTTAGCCGAAATCCTCGCACAAACACCAAAAGATTCGGAAAAGTTAGAAGTAGATGTAAAAATTTTGCACAATGAGTTAGAAAAGCTAAAGAAAGCCGAAGAATTAATCTTTCCTGCCATATTACTATGATATGGAAAAACTGTTCCGATCTATGAGTGGATAAATTTCGGAGGATGAAAAAATGAAGATAGTCAATCAAAATATGCGCAGTGATTATCGCAAACAATGAATGTTTTTACCTATTTATGATCTTCCATCTCTAATCGCTGCAGGAAGAAAAGTCGATGCAAATAACTTCTCCCTGTATGATAAATTGTTTGATGAAAAAACTGGTACTGTGGCGGCATTTTAAGAAAAAAAAGCGGAAGCAAAGAGACCACCAACAGGAGTTAGTAATAATTCCTAGAATCAAAATTTTCAGAAATCTCAAAATCCAAACGATTCACGAGACTCTAACAATCCCCGTGCTCTTCAAAACAACGGCCAATCGAACCGAGGTTTTCAGAAGAATAATACGAGTAACCCCCCTAATAGCGCGGGTCACACTACACATGATACCGCGGGAAACAGTAGAATAAGAAGGTTATCAAATACACCTTCAGCCCTGGAGAAATTAATTGATTCTTATAGTCCTCCTGGAATGCATTTATGTTATAATTGTAGAAAACTAAATCATCAACATGAAGATTGTCCCGACCAAAAGACAGTTTTTTGTTTAATTTGTGGGTACAGAGGTTTTGAAACAGTTAACTGTCCCTACTGTCGAAAAAACGGCATTCAGATGGATCAAAGTCGCGGTTCGTCCACTCCAACTACTCGTGCACAAATCTCGATCAAATTAACCACCTTGAAGAATGGAAAAAGGGCTACCGAAAATATGTACGCCCTCCCAGAAGAAGTAAACCAGATTACACTATCAAGTACTGACGATAATCGTCCATATGTTCATCTTAAACTCTATGGTATCCCCACTACTGCATTACTGGACAGTGGGAGCCAGTCAACTTTGATAATTTACATAACCTATAACAAATAAAAGTCTAAGTTACGACCTCTAGACCAGCCGATCGTATTGGAGACAGCCAGTGGTGAAGTTTTAGACATTGAAGGGCTGCTTTACATACCTTTCACGCTAGACGGTCAGACGAAAATTGACAAAACGGTAGTGGTACCCCAACTTGCAGTAAACTGCTTGTGTGAAAAGGGTTTTTGGTATAAATTTAACCTAAAATCGAGTATACCGCATTCGCCGAAGAGTTGGAATCTGCTAAAATGCCTCAGGATTCAACCTTGAGTCCCGCTGAGAGAATTGACCATATCAAGCAAACGTTTAAAGTTTGCTGAGGCAGGTCAAATTTCTGCCACCCCATGAATATCTCATAGTATTGAATTGATATCGGAATGGCTAGGTAAGCCGGCCGTCGTATCTCAAGAACTATAAATCTTGAGGAATAATAGTGCGTACAAATTCCGATTGGGCTCTGAATGTAGTTCCTATAATAAATCCTAGTGAAAAAGTTTGACTGTGCCTAGACACTCGAAAAATCAATGAGAGAACCGTTCGAGATTCCTACCCTTTGCCCCATCGAGGACGAATACTTAGTAAACTTCCTCGAGCCTCTCGACCATAGACCTGTCAGAGGCATTCCTCTAAATACCCTTGGAAGTGAGATCACGCAAGTATAAATCGTTCTGTGTGCAGGGTAAAGGGCTGTTCCAGTTCACTCGCCTTTCCTATGAATTGATAAACAGTCCAGCGGCTCTATCGCGTTTAATGGAGTGTGTGTTGGGATTTGATGAACTGGAACCGAACGTTTTCGTTTACTTAGACGACATAGTCATAGTGACGGAAACGTTCGAGGAGCATATACGGTTACTTTCAGAAGCTTCGCAGCGTCTCAGACAGGCCAATCTTGCCATTAACTTGGAAAAGTCACGGTTTGGAGTATCAGAAATACCATTTTTAGGGTATCTTCTGTCGACAACTAACGCGTCCTAACCCTGAAAAAATCCGTCCGATAGTGAAATACGAACGACCGGTAACCATAATCAAACTAAGAAGGCTAATTGGAATGACAAATTACTATAGGCGCTATAGCAGATTTTAGTGGGATCATATCACCCTTAACGGAATTACTTAAAACAAAGAGCAAAGTGATACAATGGTCAGAAGAGACCGAGAAAGCTTTTAATGCCATTAAGGAGCGCCTGATCACAGCATCGGTTTTGAGAAGTCCTGACTTTATCCACGTAGTACACCTCAGTAAAACAGAAAGTTCAGGAAAAACCAAATGATTATTTCGATTTTTGCGTTGTGGATTATCAAATTTACAAATTCGTATCCACGGGAAACGCTCCATCTGACGGACACTAGAGTGGAAATTAATTCCACCACCTGAAAGCCGTTTAAACGTAATTAAATCTAATCATGACGAATCTATGCATCTCGGCTACGATAAATATCTTGACCGAATTCGGCAACGATATTATTGGCCAAAACTGGCTAAAGAAATTAAGCAATATGTGCAAAACTGCGAGACATGCAAGGAGGTAAAAAGGCCGCCCAGTCCGATCACACCTCACATGGGAGAAATGCGACTGTCTGACCATCCGTGGCAGATCATTTCTGCTGATTTTGTTGGGCCTCTACCACGCAGTAAGAAAGGTTATCAATATCTTCTCGTAGTCTCTGATATTTTCAGTAAATGGGACCCTTGAGACGCCTTGATAGCGCTAAACTTTGTTCACTACTGACAGAAACTTGGATTTATAAAAATTCCGTTCCAGAGGTAATTATTACTGCGAGTTTTTTATCCCCAGATTTTAAAAACCTGTTGGAGAAATTTCACATCCGACATTGGTTGAAATCGCGTTACCACTCCCAAGCTAACCCGGTGGAACGTGTCAACAGAACTGTAAATGCTTGCATCCGTACATATGCACGGAATGATCAACAATTATGGGACACACGGCTGACCGAGGTAGAAGTCATTCTACGTGACCCACGGACATGAGATTTTCATAAATGGGGAAGATCATCGCCGAGCTAGGTAACAAATCAATATCTCCACGGAACAGTCGAAAAAGCGAAAATGGAAGAAGTAGAGAAAGCGAAACTTTGGGGTAATCTATGACCAAGTGAAAAACAATTTAGTTAAGGCTCATAATACTTGCAGTAAACAATAGAATCTTTCTTTTTCAGTCGGTGTTGAACAGTCGTTCGCACCGCACGCATATAGCTCTTGGCTCCTGGAATTTTTTTCTGGCTAGCTAGAGTTTCATTGATTCAAGGCTTCAGTCTTTTTCAAGGCTACCTGAATCACTAACAGTCTTTTCAAAGACTAACAATCAGTCAGCCTTTCTCAAGGCTATACAAAGAGTGATATTAGAGTGACTAAGTGATACAAAGAGTGATATTAGAGTGACTAAGAGATACAAAGAGTGATATTAGAGTGACTAAGAAATTAATCAGCCTTTTTTTAAGGCTAGCTAGGAGTCTCATCGAAGACTAATTAAGCCTAGTTAATTTAATTTAAAATTTCATTCATTTCAAAAATGCCTGCGTCCAACCGGAAAGGTAACAAGCCTAAGGCTAAAAATAATTCAATACGGAATAAATCACAATCCGTTATTGAACATTTTTCTAATAACATTCACGATCTTATAGAATCTGAATGTAAAAATAAAAGACAATGGACGGATTTCCCTTCCGTCGATCCTATGCCGTCTTACAATATTTACGAGATTCTTCCTGAATCCAATTGTAGCGACATAGAAGAAAATTCTTCAAAAATTCCCAAAATGGACGCTTGTCGTTCTGGGAAGAAACATCAATCTATGCCACCAGTGAAGGTGATGATATCTGACTTCAAAGCATTCCGTACTGAGCTTTCAACTTTTCTCCCGGAAGTAAAAGTCTCATTTCAAATCGGGCGAAGAGTCTTGGTTGATGGATTGGAAGATTACGAACGTCTTATTCGATATTTGTCCGATAAACTTCATAAATTTTATTCATATGATATAAAATCAGATAGACCCTTCAAGGCTGCCTTGAAAGACTTATCAAATGATCAAAGTATTGATGAAATTGAAAATGAACTAAAAGAATTGCTTGGTTTTGCGCCTTCCCAAGTAATAGTAATGAAAAAAAGAGCGAATGGTACTCCTAAACCACGCTCTGGAATTTCCCATGAACTTTACCTAATACACTTCAATCGAAGTGATGTAAACAATTTGAAAAAGTACGTTTCATTTCCCACATTAAAAATCATTGGTAACATTATAACCGTTACAAATGCCATGCCTAATTCTTCTAAGGCACTGATTTCTTCGAATTTAAAACAAAAAACAGGTACGCCTGCCAATTCGTCTTCTAACGAAAACAATTCATTGACAGGTAGATCGACCTCGTCACCATCTTCTTTTAATGTCAGTTATGCTGGTATATTAGGTAGAAATCTACCACCTATTTCTTCTAATGTAAATAATCAAAACACAGGACCGCCTTGCAGTTCATCTTCTAACGAAAACAAAACGGCCAAATCATCATCTTCTAATGGCAGTCTACCTACAAATATTCCTTCAATGCCATTCGTTTCTTTAAATGAAGTCGATTTAGGCGATATAACTGAAAAAAAGATCTACCTATAAAATAAACTTTTTCAAATAATCATCCAAATGAATTCGACTTCATCCCTTTTTGAAGCATTTCAAATCGGATGGCAATTTGCAAATAATATTATAATGAATTTAAAATTTAACAGTGTTGTTAAATAATTATTTGAATAGTTTAAATTGGAATGCTCGATCTTTGAAATCGAGTGAAGATGAATTTTATAATTTTCTCGAAGTTCACCAAATTCATATTGCCATAGTGACAGAAACTTTTCTTAAACCAAATGTAAAATTGAAAAGCAATCCACATTATGTGGTTCATCGATTTGACAGGTTTACTGGAATGCGTGGTGGAGTTGCCATTTTTGTCCAACGGCAAATTAAACATCGAATATTACCTTCTTTCAATACTAAAGTTATTGAATGCTTGGGAATCGAAGTTGAAACCATTCATGGAATTTATTTCATCGCTGGAGCATATTTGCCATTCCAATGCACTGGCGAACAATTAAATTTCCTTAAAGGCGATTTGCAAAAACTTACAAGATATCGATCGAAATTTTTCGTAATAGGGGACTTAAATGCTAAGCATGTCCAGTGGAATTGTAGGCAAAATAACAGTAATGGTAAAATACTTCATAATCAACTCTCAGTTGGTTACTTCACAGTTCTTCATCCCAGTAATCCTACTTGTTTCTCTTCCGTGAAAAATCCGTCTACAATTGATCCGGTTCTAACGGATCAAAGTCACATTTGTAGTGAACCGATTACACATGCTGACTTTGACTCAGATCATCTTCCTGCAACATTCAGACTTTCCAACGAAGCTATAATTAATCCTATTAGTTCTATATTCAACTATTATAGAGCTAATTGGTTGGATTACAGATCTCACATTGAAGATCATGTGGATCATGAAACTATTTTAGAAAATTCTGCTGGCATCGACACAGCAATTGATAATTTGAATCACTACATTATCGAAGCTAGAAATCTTTCAGTTCCCAAAGCTCCAACTAAATTAAATTCTCCTATCATCGATGACAATCTTCAACTGCTCATTCGGTTGAAGAATGTTTGTCGACGACAATATCAACGTTCTCGTGATCCTGCTATGAAAAAACATAGTTAAGGATTTACAAAAAGAAATTAAACATAGATTTACTCTTTTGCGAAATGAAAATTAAACCATATTCTAAACCTTTCTGGAAACTTTCTAAGGTTCTTAAGAAACCTCAGAAACCAATTCCTGCTCCCAAGGAAGGAAATCAAATACTTCTAACAAATGGCGAAAAAGCTCAAAAACTTGTTCAGCAGTTCGAGAGTGTACACAATCTTAATTTGAACGTTGTGAGTCCTATTGAAAACGAAGTCTCACTGCAATATGAGCATATTTCAACCCAAGTGTTATCACACGATGACATTATTGAGACGAATTTTGACGAAATCAAATCAATTATTAAGAAACTCAAATACATGAAGGCTCCTGATAATGATGGAATTTTCAATATTCTTATTAAAAATCTTCCCGATGTTGCCTTGAGACTCCTGGTTAAAATTTTCAACAAGTTTTTTTCATTAGCTTACTTCCCAAAAAGATGGAAAAACGCTAAAGTAATTCCTATCCTGAAACTTCCAAGTTAGCTATCAGAATTGTAAATCTGATTTGTTACCCGTACGAGCGGGCGTTCGGCAGGGTTCGAGCGTAGCTCCAATCTTGTACAATATTTTCACTTCTGATCTTCCAAATCTACCCGGTGGTTGTCAGAAATCGCTATTCTGTGACGACACAAGTCTGTTAGCCACAGGTAGAAATCTAAGAGTACAAATGAGTTACACACACGGAGAACCCTTCGATCATAAAATTGCGATATCGCAGTTTTTGATTTTTGCGATAGTTGATTCAACTAATTTCTTTTGATTCAACCAATATGGTTTTTGATTTGCATATATTCAAGTAGTTGAAAAATATGTTGTTTTGGATGCTGTCAAATGCCGGAGACAGTTGAAAGTAAAACAATAATCGTAAAGCAAAATCAACAACTTTTTTAGTTGAAATCTGTTTGTGTCGATTCAAAATGTCAATGAAAACAACATCGATGGTTAAAGCGTTTGGTGACATTGTGTTCATTCGATTTGAGAAATTTATGATAACAAGTGTTTATCTAACAGCGGTGTTGTGATAAAGTTAACCTTGTTTAAGATGAAAAAGAATGATGACAAATTAGAAAATGTTAATGAATGATCATCTCGTAATCTTTCAGGTATGCGCAAAAATTGCATGCTCCAAATTCGATCATTGATTTACTTCCAGCAGACTGTTTTACTTCAAGCTGTTTGATACCGACGATGATGTTCATACATTAGCAATAAAACGCTTTTTGAAATGAATTTGATTTATATAAGTAACAAAAGCGAAAGGTTTTAAACACACAGGACGCGCTGCGATTGAATGGCGCGTTTGAATTGCTGTCGCAAAATTTCAATTCCCAGCGGTTGATGCACCCAAGCTCATATAAATTGACTAAAATTATCAGTGCATAACTTTTGTTCAACCGTTTGAAGGCATCGTCTTTCAATATTCATTTTTGGTAAATTTAATAATTTCGCTAATTTACTCGCCCCTCCGGCCACTTTTCATTGATTATTTACGCAAATCAATAACATTGTTCGAGTTGATTCAACTATTTGCAATGTCTAAAACAAATAAAACCGATATATTTTTCAACTAACAGAATTTTGTTTCGATAACAACACCAGCTATTTCAACTAAAATATTTGTTGAAATTGAAAGGTATGTGTCCTCACTAATCGACAGCATTTTTTTTTCAAACAGTTAAATTAGTTGTTTCAACCATCGTTTCTGCTAATCGAAAAACAAAAATGACAGGTTAGTTAAAATAACAATCGATTAGTTGTACCAAATTTTAACCAATCGAATTCAGAAAATCAACTAATATTCTGGTTGAAATGGGATCGCGGGTGGTTCCGTGCAGACTCACAAATATAGAACCATTAGATGTAATGTCACATAATATTATAAGCAAATTCCGACAAAAATCGATGCAATCTTCAGTTGAATCGATTCGCTCTCTGTATTAGTTAGTAAGTTAGTATATAAATTCCTTTTCCCCATTACACAATACAAGTACGTTTAGAATTTTCCCTACACAAAAATCTCAGAATTGCGGAAGCAAATAATGTCATGATGGTAATAACCAAATCATATATATAATAGGACTGAAAAGTCACCACTTATGGCTGAACACCCAATTTAAATCTTAATAATTTAATTTTAACTCATATTCCAATAAACAGTTATTCAAAAAAAAACCTTTCTTTTTCCATAAATTCGTTTATTTCTTAAGGCAGTTTACATCAGTTTTTCTTTGCTGTAGCATCACTTTTACATAAAATTCTTATTATAATATAATTCTAAAATAGTCACAACGATTTACATTTAATAAAACATATCTTACTAGCTGGCCCGTCGAACTTCGTCTCGCCTGAAATTATTTTTTTTAAATTTGTGTTTTCGGACAGCAGAGTTGTCAAACGTTAATGTTTCTTTCCATTATTTTACTGATTACTTGGCTTACAATAAACGAATTACGACAAATTCATATCCAACATCATGAATTATTGTGGATATGTTCAATGCTTTTGTTACGCAAAAACTAAACAAATGCACCAATTGCCATCTCATCCTTCGAGTCAGTGTATTGAACAGAGATTGTATATCTCTCTCAAACTAAAGATTTGACATGTGGGATGATGGATTTGATTGAATCATATCTGACTGGTCGTAGTATGACCGTGAAAGTTGGCGACTGCGTTACTCCATCATTCATCGTGAGCTCTGGCATTCCTCAGGGAAGCCATCTAGGACTTTTCATATTTCTGCTATATCTAAATGATCTAAATTTCGCATGCAATGCATGAAGCTATCATTCGCCTACGATTTCAAGCTGTTCCATCTCATCAAATATCTGAAAGACTCAAACTTCTTGCAGTCACAGTTGGATGTATTTTTTAACTGGTGCAACGTCAACAGAATGGTTATAAACGCCTTCAAATGTTTCGTTATCTCCTTCTCTCGTAAACGAACCACGATCATGTATGATTACACTATTTCGCAAGCTGTACTAAAACGGGAGACATCAAATAAGGATCTAGGAGTGTTATTGGATTCCAAACTTAGTTTCAAAGATCACATAGAATCTCTAAAGCATTAAAGATGCTAGGATTCATCTTTCGCATCTCAAAAAATTTCAAAAACATATACTGCCTGAAATCGTTATATTGCGCTCTAGTTCGTTCTACACTGGAGTATGCTGTTGTTGTTTGGGCACCATATTATCAAACTGATAAGCTGCGCATTGAAACTGTTCAGCGCAAGTTCATTCGTTTTGCTTTGCGTCGCCTGCCCTGGAGAGATCCATTTAATCTTCCAAGCTACGAAAATCGTTGTAGGCTCATACACTTCGATTTGCTATCTGTCCGCCGTGATACACAAAAAGCTGTTTTCGTCGCGGACCACATCCAATGTCGAATTGATAGTGCAGATCTCCTACAACAGCTAAGTTTTGACATTCTTCGGCGTAATTTGCGGTTTAATCCCTTTCTCAGAATTCCTCGTGCTAGAACTAACTATGGCTTCAATGAACCGTTTTCGAGTATGTGCCGCGTATTCAATACTTGCTCTGATGAATTTGATTTCAATTTATCTCGTAACACCATTAAAACCCGTTATCTTCGAATCTTTCCCCGCTAGTTTTATTTACATAATTAGACGATATGAATAGTTGTTAGTAAGCTTTGTAGTTTAAATAAGGGTAACTAAAGATTTCGTTATGTATCATTTGGTCAAATGTTATCTGTTGATACAAAAGATGAGAAGGTTTTATGCCGGCTGGAGAAGGAGAACCAAAATCTCAGCTCCAGCAGGCTTTTCCCTTGCTCCTAAATAAACAAATAAACAAATTAACAGATGGATGAAAAAGAGATGACCAAGATAAATACTTTAAATTGACCCCACAAATTTCTGAAAGCAGCCCTCGAGGATGGTTGTTTGTCATTGAATGTTAAGACTTATTTGTACTGAAGACGTTTAAAAATTTAATAGCAAATCCTTAGGGATTATCGAAAGTAATAAACTAATTTTGAACGGTTGTCCATAACTTGCTTCACCGCTAGTGATAATATTTAGTCGTGTTTGATGAATGTTCGTAGCAGGATAATGACAGGATCAATTTTCGATTAACGAATTAGCGATAAAATGAAAAATACTTGGACATTCGAAAGTTCAAATTACCCTTTTATTAAATATTGTGTCCATTAACTTTGACATGAACGCTGGATTCGTTCAAGAATTGTATCAAAAGGTCTCTCATTCGTCGAGCCACCACATCGTTTTTCTTAGTATTCAGTCCTGAGAATCAATATTCTGTTCTAGCGGAGTGAACATGAGGAGTGATTATACCAGTATTCTTCTTATCGTTAAAGCCAATGTATAAAACAGCAGATCTCACAACTAATGGTTCTTACATGCCACGATTTCTCCTTCAGATATTTCAGATATTCGCGATTCCCATATGGTAATTCGTCAAATAATCCAAAGTTCGGAAAATGAAATGATTTGACTTAAGCAGCTTACAAATGTCATGAATACCATCCGTTTTGAAGTAAACCACTCTTGAAAACTCACCCGAATCGGCTGAACAAACTTCAGCATGCTAAATGCAAGGAAAATATTTTCATCTGAACTCATTATTTCAACAGCAGAATCCTATCATTGATACGTAAAAAAATCGTAACATAATTTTATTTGTTCAACTCACGCCCACGATGGCCAACATAATTCATCTAACTACATCTACTGGTAAATGACATTAGAACTTGTGCTTCTGTTTACGGTATAGCTAAAACAGTCATTTGGCAAGTAATGATTTTGATGCCCTATTAAGCACGTGTTTCCAAATAACGAATCAATCATGCATGTAAAATCTCCACCCAAATCTACTCGTTGCGCGCCAAAAGATTCTTTCAACGATCTAGTATTCCTTTCTTCGACGGCCAAACACTTATGCAACTCGTTATGCGCCAAACACCTATCAATGATCTAGCAATCATTGGCGACTTTTTCAGTGGAAAATTCCATTGTCCATACAAAATAACTTTATTGGTTTTTCCACTTTTCCGGTAAGTTTTCCTAATTTTTTTGATGTACGAACCCGGTGGGGGTAAAAACTGATCAAACAAAAAAAAAGCATCTCAATCCGTCCATCCGCTCTTACGTGATGCGATTACAAAGAATGATCTCTGCATTTTTATATATATAGATTACTTAAATATCATCTTAGGTAATTCGCCATTTATAATGAAATCTACTCGGAAACATTATTTGAACCAAACGATCAACTACTATAAATTATAAAATAAACTGTTATTTTCAGACATTTTGTTGATAATTTCATAAAGTATTTCGAGTTTGTTTGTATCATTACATAATTTCTATTCTAATTTAGCTATTGGTTGAACTCATGGTCGCAGCTGGAATCAGAACTAAGTCGTAAAAGGGTCTTTTATTAAATAGAAACTCCAATTATCTTAATGATAAAGAAGTTTCATGCATGGAAGGTCACGACAAGCATAAGTCTGGACATCACACGAATGAAATCCTTACTCACATCCAGTCCCCTTTGTCGCCTTTGTCGATATTTTCGGAATAATTGAGTGCATCCACCGACCCAGATCATCTCTATCCCAAAAAGATTGCCAGCTGGCAAGTGTTCTTTGGCGAGTCGCGCTATAGAATTCGTTGAAAGCAATCGGTCTCTCATATATTTCTCCCTGAATAGCACCTCGTTTGGCTAAACTATCGCCTTTTTATTGCCTGGAATGGAGCAATGAGCCGTGACCCATACTATAGTGATTAGATAATTATTGTTCAATATGTCGTTCAGGCAATGTTTTATTTTACCCAAGAAAACCGATTCATTCTTGCCAGTCATGTTTTAGCGAATGGCTTCAATTGCACTCAAACTATCTGTGAAGAGGAAATAATGGTTTGGAGATAATGTGACGAATACAGTCAAGCTATAATGAACTGCTGCTAGCTCTGCTATATAAACATATGCAGGTTCTTGAAGCTTGAATGAGGCCGAAACATTATTGTTGAACATGCCAAACCCTTCAATTCGCGATCCGTCCGCGGAAAACATTTTCTCAGAATCAATATGCCTGAACTTACTTGAAAATATTTCTTGGATTTCCATAGAGCGTAGGTGATCCGGGATTCCACGCACATGGGGTTGCATGGATATGTCGAAAAATAAAGTTGAGTCAAGGACATTTAGGAGGCTGAAACGGATAGGAATATATCTTGAAGGGTTTATTTCCGGTGACATATGGTTAGAATATACTGTCATGAATCGTGTTTGAGATTGAAGCTCGACCAGCCTTTCGAAGTTATTAATACCCAGGGGATTCAGTACCTCACATCGTATTAGCAGTCGTGATGAAAGCTCCCAAAATCGATCTTTCAATGGAAGAACTCCCGCCAGAACTTCAAGACTCATTGTATGTGTCGAATGCATGCAGCCTAAGGCAATTCGCAAACAACGATACTGAATTCGCTCAAGTTTGATAAAATGGGAGTTTGCAGCGGAACGAAAGCAAACGCATCCATATTCCATCACTGAAAGTAGTCAAAAGTCAAAACCTGCGCGAGGATTCGATACCAAGATGAACAGCCCAAACGGACAAGTTATCTAAGGTATCTTGCAATGGTTTTGGAAATCAACAACTTTGGGTCCAGTAACTGAAACCACGCCATCATCTGCCAAATGTCTTAGTGTGCAGGGGGTTACTAGATAGCTGTCAATGTCATTCACGTAAAAATTATAGAGGAGCGGACTGAGACATGAGCCTAGCGGGAGGCCCATGTAGCTAATTCTGAATGATGCTAAGTCACCATATGAAAAGTGCATGTGCTTTTCTGACAAAAGGTTGTGCTAATAATTATTTATAACCGCTGGAAGTCCATGTTGGAGTCATCCGAGTCTCTGATATGTCAGAAAGTAAAGGCAAAGGTCGTTTGCCATTTACTATCCGAACCGGCAAACGACCTTTGCCTTTACTTTCTGACATATCAGAGATTCGGATGACTCGTATCGCTAAGATGCCTAAGTTCGACTCCTCTGGTAGAAGGTAAAAGCTTAGATACGAGAAGCCTTCTGCTTACTTAAATGACCCTTGTCGCGTCTCACTTTTCGGCACTTTATTCTTCACACTTCAGTTTTGTTCCGTTATCAAGGTCGTTCCGTATTCTATTGTCTGCATCAGTGCGGTCGAGAGAAAGTTCTAATTAATCCGTTCTCAAGGCCGACTGTGAGCTTGTGTAAAGCAGCACTGCGTGTGTACCGTTAGCCAGCGCCAGCGCTGGGCGCTGTGTATATATCGTTTACATTAGAAACAGTGATAAATATATATAGTGATCAAAAGAGAGACGTTTCATTGGACAGTGTAGTGAGAGACTGAAAAAAGTGCTTTTTCCTAGAAGAGGTTTTTGCACTTTATTGAACAGGAATATACCTAGGACCGGGCCTTGTCGGCCGTTCACCCTTTGAGAGCTAAAACTAAGTATTTTTTTCTTTTTCCCTGTTGTTCAGTACCACTAGATTTTTTATTGCCCCCAATATTTACCCGCACGGACACATTTCCGTGCCATGACAAAGGCACAGAATTGCCTGACCTTCCCCTAGACGATCAAATGGATGCTTCTGATGGCAATAAATCTCGCATTAGACGCTATCCCGATGGGCTTGCACTCCTGGCTGGACCATTTGCGGTTTACATCCGGACCAAAGCCAATGGAAACAAAATTAAACCTCCTTAGACTATCAAAGGACCTGACCTCGCGATATTCTACAGTTCGAAAAATTGAAAAAGTACACCCGGACAAGCTTAGTGTCTTGTTAGCCAGTGCAAAACAGGCTCATGAGATCGTTAAAAGTGAGCATTTCACGCGGGAGCATCGCGTATACGTACCAGCTCGCGAAGTCGAGATAGACGGCGTGATCACCGATCCGAGTCTGACTTGAGAGGACGTTCTTAAGCATGGGGCAGGCGGTTTTAAAAACCCCCTACTCAAGAACGTTAAGATACTGGACTGCAAGCAATTGCGTTCAGTATCGACCGCTGAGGATGGGACTAAGTCATATATCCCATCGGACTTGTATCGGGTGACTTTCACTGGCTCGGCTTTGCCTAATTACGTCCTCCTGGACAGAGTTCGTTTACCTGTTCGCCTTTTTGTGCCGCGGGTCATGAACTGCACCAATTGCAAACAATTGGGACATACAGCATCCCTTTGTTGCAATAAATCCCGGTGTATAAAGTGTGGAGGGAGCCATGCGGATAACTTCTGCAGTGAAGACAATGAAAAGTGTCTCTACTGTAAGGAGGAGCCGCATGACCTCTCTAATTGTCCCGTGTACAAATTGCGTAAGGATAAAATGAAGCGTTCACTCAAGCAACATTCCAAACGCTCATTTGCGGAAATGTTGAAATGTGCTACGCCACCTACCGAAAATCCTTACGCTTACTTGTCAACTGACGAGAACGAATATGATGACCTCCTCGAAGGTACATCTTCGGCTGTCCCTCATAGCTCATCAAACAGAAAGAGAAGAAATAAATCTTCTTAAAAGCTCCCTAGTAAGGGTTCGAAGATGTCCTCTGATGGGTCTCGAAAATTTATAACAACTGGTAGTGAGTGCAAAAAAACAGAGAATAAAGCTCCAGGCCTTGGAAAATTAAATTCCGAGCAAGAATTTCCATCACTTCCTGGGACTTCAAAACCCCCGAAAGTCCCTAAAGATCAGTCAGAGAATTTACCAAATACTGGGTTTTTTAAATTCTCTGATATTGTGGACTGGATAATGTCTACTTTCAATATTTCTGAACCTCTTAAAAGCCTGATAATGGCTTTTATTCCAACAGTTAAAACATTCTTGAAGCAGTTGACTGCAAAATGGCCCGTTCTTTCAGCGATCGCATCCTTCGATGGCTAAGTCACCCACCGAGGTCACGGATACAATCACTGTTATACAGTGGAATTGTAGAAGTATCATCCCAAAAATAGATCCTTTCAAATTTTTAGTAAATAGTCTGAAATGTGACGCATTTGCATTGTGCGAAACTTGGCTAACTTCTGAAATACCATTTAACTTCCACGATTTTAACATTTTTCGTCTGGATCGAGATGATCCCTATGGAGGAGTACTTTTGGGGATCAAAAAGTGCTATTCTTTCTATCGCATTAACCTCCCCTCGATACCAGGTATTGAAGTTGTCGCATGTCATGTTACAATCAAAGGAAAGGACCTTTGCATTGCTTCCATCTACATTCCCCCAAGAGCCTCGGTTGAGCATCGGCGGCTCTGTGATATCATAGAGCTCCTTCCCGCACCGACGTTGGTTTTAGGAGAATTTAACTCACACGGTACGGGATCGGGCTGTCTTCTCGACGATAACAGATCAACTATGATCCATGATATATGTGACAACTTCAATATGACAATTTTGAATACGGGAGAAATGACACGAATTCCTGCACCACCAGCAAGACCAAGTGCGCTGGATTTATCCCTTTGCTCAACATCGCTACGGTTGGACTGCACGTGGAAGGTTATCCCTGATCCCCACGGTAGCGATCATCTACCCATCGTGATTTCAATCGCCTACGGATTAAGACCACCGGAGACAATTAATGTTTTGTATGACCTCACACGAAATATTGATTGGAAATGCTACACAAATTTGATATCTGAGAAACTAGAAACAACACAAGTACTTCCTCCGGAGGAAGAGTACACGTTTTTGGCTGGCTTGATTCTCGACACCGCGACTCAAGCTCAGACGAAACGTGTACCCGACGCGAAAACTAACATCCGCCCCTCAACCCGTGGTGGGAAAAAGAGTGCTCAGAATTAAACGCGGAGAGAACTTCATCATTTGTCGAGTTTTGGAAAATCGGAACACCTGATAATTTTAAAAACTACACGGCATTGGACGCTAAAATGAAAAGCTTGATTAAGGCGAAGAAAAGCGGATATTGGCGTCGATTCGTAGACGGATTGTCGAGAGAAACATCAATGAGCACTCTTTGGAACACAGTCCGACGAATGCGCAACAAAAACACCACAAACGAAAGCGAGAAATATTCTAACCGCTGGATACTCGATTTCACTAAAAAAGTATGCCCAGACTCTTATCGTATAACAATAAATCTCCGGGGTTAGACAAAATCAAATTCAACTTGTTGACAAATTTGCCTGACTCTGCCAAAAGGCGCTTATTGAATTTATTCAATAGGCTTCTTGAGGATAATATTGTCCCACATGACTGGAGACAAGTAAGAGTTATTGCCATTCAAAAACCAGCCTCCGATCACAATTCGTATCGGCCTACTGCTATGCTTTCCTGTATCCGGAAATTGTTCGAAAAAATGATTCTATTTCGTCTAGACAATTGGGTCGTAACTAATGGCTTACTTTCA
This sequence comes from Malaya genurostris, assembly GCF_030247185.1. Taxonomy (NCBI): domain Eukaryota; kingdom Metazoa; phylum Arthropoda; class Insecta; order Diptera; family Culicidae; genus Malaya; species Malaya genurostris. The sequence goes on along the minus strand of NC_080571.1, from coordinate 165,333,321 downwards.
GATACACAATTCGGCTTCCGCAGGGGCAAAGGAACGAACGATTGTCTTGCGTTGCTCTCAACCGAAATTCAAATGGCATTTGCTCGTAAAGAACAAATTCTAGAACCTTTTTGAAGCAGTTATCAGCTCAATGGCCAATTGTCTCAGGTTTTGTATCTTTTGATGGATAATTCATCACCCGCCGCAAATGATACAATCACTGTCCAGCAGTGGAATTGTCGAAGCATCATGCCAGAACTTGATTCATTTAAGGTTTTGTTGCATAGTCAAAAATGTGATGTATTTGCTTTGTGTGAAACATGGCTTACTTCAAACATATCTTTAAATTTTAATGGTTTTAATATTATACGTCTCGATAGAGACTCTCCGTATGGTGGAGTGCTTTTGGGAATTAAGAAATGTTATTAGTTTTATCGATTAAACATTCCTTCGACTTCTAGTATAGAAGTTGTTGCTTGCCAAATAAACATTAAAGGAAAAGATATTTGTATAGCTTCGGTTTATATTCCTCCAAAAGCACAAGTTGGACAGCGACAGCTTAATGAAATGGTTGAAGCTCCACGACTGATTCTGGGGGATTTCAATTCGCATGGTAAAGGCAAAGGTCGTTTGCCATTTACTATCCGAACCGGCAAACGACCTTTGCCTTTACTTTCTGACATATCAGAGACTCGGATGACTCGTATCGCTAAGATGCCTAAGTTCGACTCCTCTGGTAGAAGGTAAAAGTTTAGATACGAGAAGCCTTCTGCTTACTTTAATGACCCTTGTCACGTCTCACTTTCTGCACTTTATTCTTCACATCCTTGCTCTTCCTTGAGTACTATGGCTCTTTAATTTTCATATTATTTCTCTTCTTATAATCTCTAGTTAGTTTGATGTCGTTAAAAACCGAAAAAAGTAAAAATTACTGACTGACCAGAAGTCACAAATAAAAAAGCAAAAAGCTACATTTTTTGGCTCGAAGTATGCTCCTGTACCTGGTTTCAAAAATCATAAATTTTTCAAAATTTTGAGGAGTTCCTCCTCCCCGATTTAGAAACTTCTTGCAAGCTTTTTGTTTTGCGAGTTTAGCCTCTGAGCACTTTTTATCCCACCAGGGGTTGGGAGGCCTTCTGTTAGTCGTTTCCCCAGGAAAACGTTTACTTTGGGACTATTCTGCTGCCTCCAGAATCGAACAAATGAGAAAGTCATATTCTTCAAGTGGAGGGAGCTCTTCCATTGAATTCAAAATACTAGAGATACTACTTTGGTATTTATTCCAGTCGATATTTTTTGTCAAATCATAAGAAATACTAACTGAAGTAGCAATGCAATTGCTACTGCTAATTGAGATGATGATTGGTAAATGATCGCTACCGTGTAAATCAGGAAACACTTTTCAGGTACAATCTAGTCGAATTGAAGTCGAGCAAAGAGATAAACCTAATGCACTTGGACGTGCAGGAGGTCTCGAAATCCGTATCATGTTACCCATATTTAATACCGTCATGCTGAAATTGTCACAAATGTTTTGTATTAAAGATGATCTGTTACGGTTGGACTGCACGTGGAAGGTTATCCCTGATCCCCACGGTAGCGATCATCTACCCATCGTGATTTCAATCGCCTACGGATTAAGACCACCGGAGACAATTAATGTTTTGTATGACCTCACACGAAATATTGATTGGAAATGCTACACAAATTTGATATCTGAGAAACTAGAAACAACACAAGTACTTCCTCCGGAGGAAGAGTACACGTTTTTGGCTGGCTTGATTCTCGACACCGCGACTCAAGCTCAGACGAAACGTGTACCCGACGCGAAAACTAACATCCGCCCCTCAACCCGTGGTGGGAAAAAGAGTGCTCAGAATTAAACGCGGAGAGAACTTCATCATTTGTCGAGTTTTGGAAAATCGGAACACCTGATAATTTTAAAAACTACACGGCATTGGACGCTAAAATGAAAAGCTTGATTAAGGCGAAGAAAAGCGGATATTGGCGTCGATTCGTAGACGGATTGTCGAGAGAAACATCAATGAGCACTCTTTGGAACACAGTCCGACGAATGCGCAACAAAAACACCACAAACGAAAGCGAGAAATATTCTAACCGCTGGATACTCGATTTCACTAAAAAAGTATGCCCAGACTCTTATCGTATAACAATAAATCTCCGGGGTTAGACAAAATCAAATTCAACTTGTTGACAAATTTGCCTGACTCTGCCAAAAGGCGCTTATTGAATTTATTCAATAGGCTTCTTGAGGATAATATTGTCCCACATGACTGGAGACAAGTAAGAGTTATTGCCATTCAAAAACCAGCCTCCGATCACAATTCGTATCGGCCTACTGCTATGCTTTCCTGTATCCGGAAATTGTTCGAAAAAATGATTCTATTTCGTCTAGACAATTGGGTCGTAACTAATGGCTTACTTTCAGATACACAATTCGGCTTCCGCAGGGGCAAAGGAACGAACGATTGTCTTGCGTTGCTCTCAACCGAAATTCAAATGGCATTTGCTCGTAAAGAACAAATTCTAGAACCTTTTTGAAGCAGTTATCAGCTCAATGGCCAATTGTCTCAGGTTTTGTATCTTTTGATGGATAATTCATCACCCGCCGCAAATGATACAATCACTGTCCAGCAGTGGAATTGTCGAAGCATCATGCCAGAACTTGATTCATTTAAGGTTTTGTTGCATAGTCAAAAATGTGATACAAGTTGGACAGCGACAGCTTAATGAAATGGTTGAAGCTCCACGACTGATTCTGGGGGATTTCAATTCGCATGGTAAAGGCAAAGGTCGTTTGCCATTTACTATCCGAACCGGCAAACGACCTTTGCCTTTACTTTCTGACATATCAGAGACTCGGATGACTCGTATCGCTAAGATGCCTAAGTTCGACTCCTCTGGTAGAAGGTAAAAGTTTAGATACGAGAAGCCTTCTGCTTACTTTAATGACCCTTGTCACGTCTCACTTTCTGCACTTTATTCTTCACATCCTTGCTCTTCCTTGAGTACTATGGCTTGTATTTGTATTAAAGATGATCTGTTATCATTGTGCACGGAACCCTACATAATACCGTGCGAATTGAAATCCCCCAGAATCAATCGTGGAGCAGGAAGGGCTTCAACCATTTCATTAAGCTGTCGCTGTCCAACTTGTGCTTTTGGAGGAATAAAATCCGAAGCTATACAAATATCTTTTCCTTTAATGTTTATTTGGCAAGCAACAACTTCTATACTAGAAGTCGAAGGAATGTTTAATCGATAAAACTAATAACATTTCTTAATTCCCAAAAGCACTCCACCATACGGAGAGTCTCTATCGAGACATATATTATTAAAACCATTAAAATTTAAAGATATGTTTGAAGTAAGCCATGTTTCACACAAAGCAAATACATCACATTTTTGACTATGCAACAAAACCTTAAATGAATCAAGTTCTGGCATGATGCTTCGACAATTCCACTGCTGGACAGTGATTGTATCATTTGCGGCGGGTGATGAATTATCCATCAAAAGATACAAAACCTGAGACAATTGGCCATTGAGCTGATAACTGCTTCAAAAGGGTTCTAGAATTTGTTCTTTACGAGCAAATGCCATTTGAATTTCGGTTGAGAGCAACGCAAGACAATCGTTCGTTCCTTTGCCCCTGCGGAAGCCGAATTGTGTATCTGAAAATAAGCCATTAGTCACGACCCAATTGTCTAGACGAAACAGAATCATTTTTTCGAACAATTTCCGGATACAGGAAAGCATAGCAATAGGCCGATACGAATTGTGATCGGAGGTTGGTTTTTGAATGGCAATAACTCTTACTTGTCTCCAGTTATGTGGGACAATATTGTCCTCAAGAAGCCTATTGAATAAATTCAATAAGCGCCTTTTGGCAGAGTCAGGCAAATTTGTCAACAAGTTGAATTTGATTTTGTCTAACCCCGGAGATTTATTGTTATACGATAAGAGTCTGGGCATACTTTTTTAGTGAAATCGAGTATCCAGCGGTTAGAATATTTCTCGCTTTCGTTTGTGGTGTTTTTGTTGCGCATTCGTCGGACTGTGTTCCAAAGAGTGCTCATTGATGTTTCTCTCGACAATCCGTCTACGAATCGACGCCAATATCCGCTTTTCTTCGCCTTAATCAAGCTTTTCATTTAAGCGTCCAATGGCGCGTAGTTTTTAAAATTATCAGGTGTTCCGATTTTCCAAAACTCGACAAATGATGAAGTTCTCTCCGCGTTTAATTCTGAGCACTCTTTGTCCCACCACGGGTTGAGGGGCGGATGTTAGTTTTCGCGCCGGGTACACGTTTCGTCTGAGCTTGAGTCGCGGTGTCGAGAATCAAGCCAGCCAAAAACGTGTACTCTTCCTCCGGAGGAAGTTCTTGTGTTGTTTCTAGTTTCTCAGATATCAAATTTGTGTAGCATTTCCAATCAATATTTCGTGTGAGGTCATACAAAACATTAATTGTCTCCGGTGGTCTTAATCCGTAGGCGATTGAAATCACGATGGGTAGATGATCGCTACCGTGGGGATCAGGGATAACCTTCCACGTGCAGTGCAACCGTAGCGATGTTGAGCAAAGGGATAAATCCAGCGCACTTGGTCTTGCTGGTGGTGCAGGAATTCGTGTCATTTCTCCCGTATTCAATATTGTCATATTGAAGTCGTCACAAATATCATGGATCATAGTTGATCTGTTATCGTCGAGAAGACAGCCCCATCCCGTACCGTGTGAGTTAAAGTCTCCTAAAACCAACGTCGGTGCGGGAAGGAGCTCTATGATATCACAGAGCCGCCGATGCCCACCCGAGGCTCTTGGGGGAATGTAGCTGGAAGCAATGCAAAGGTCCTTTCCTTTGATTGTAACATGACATGCGACAACTTCAATACCTGGTATCGAGGGGAGGTTAATGCGATAGAAAGAATAGCACTTTTTGATCCCCAAAAGTACTCCTCCATAGGAATCATCTCGATCCAGACGAAAAATGTTAAAATCGTGGAAGTTAAATGGTATTTCAGAAGTTAGCCAAGTATCGTACAATGCAAATGCGTCACATTTCAGATTATTTACTAAAAATTTGAAAGGATCTATTTTTGGGATGATACTTCTACAATTCCACTGTATAACAGTGATTGTATCCGTGACCTCGGTGGGTGACTTAGCCATCGAAGGATGCGATCGCTGAAAGAACGGGCCATTTTGCAGTCAACTGCTTCAAGAATGTTTTAACTATTGGAATAAAAGCCATTATCAGGCTTTTAAGAGGTTCAGAAATATTGAAAGTAGACATTATCCAGTCCACAATATCAGAGAATTTAACAGCATGATTTATCCGCATGGCTCCCTCCACACTTTATACACCGGAATTTATTGCAACAATGGGATGCTGTATGTCTCAATTGTTTGCAATTGGTGTAGTTCATGACCCGCGGCACAAAAAGGCGAACAGGTAAACGAACTCTGTGCAGGAGGACGTAATTAGGCAAAGCCGAGCCAGTGAAAGTCACCCGATACGAGTCCGATGGGATATAGGACTTAGTCCCATCCTCAGCGGTCGATACTGAACGCAATTGCTTGCAGTCCAGTATCTTAACGTTCTTGAGTAGGGGGTTTTTGAAACCGCTTGCCCCATGCTTAAGAACGTCCTCGCAAGTCAGACTCAGATTGGTGATCACGCCGTCTATCTCGACTTCGCGAGCTGGTACGTATACGCGATGCTCCCGCGTGAAACGATCACTTTTAACGATCTCATTAGCCTGTTTTACACTGGCTAACAAGACGCTAAGCTTGTCCGGGTGTACTTTTTCAATTTTTCATACTGTAGAATATCGCGAGGTCAGGTCCGTTGATAGTCTAAGGAGGTTTAATTTTTTTCCATTGGCTTTGGTCCGGATGTAAACCGCAAATGGTCCAGCCAGGAGTGCAACCCCATCGGGATAGCTTCTAATGCGAGATTTATTGCCATCAGAAGCATCCATTTGATCGTCTAGGGGAAGGTCAGGCAATTCTGTGCCTTTGTCATGGCACGGAAATGTGTCCGTGCGGGTAAATATTGGGGCAATAAAAAATCTAGTGGTACTGAACAACAGGGAAAAAGAGAAAAATATTTAGTTTTAGCTCTCAAAGGGTGAACGGCCGACAAGGCCCGGTTCTAGGCAACCGGTGAATATTCCTGTTCAATAAAGTGCAAAAAAACCTCTTCTCGGAAAAAGCACTTTTTTCAGTCTCTCCCTACACTGTCCAATGAAACGTTTCTCTTTTGATCACTATATATATTTATCACTGTTTCTAATGTAAACGATATATACGCAGCGCCCAGTGCTGGCGCTGGCTAACGGTACACACGCAGTGCTGCTTTACACAAGCTCACAGTCGGCCTTGAGAACGGATTAATTAGAACTATCACTCGACCGCACTGATGCAGATAATAACGGGTGATTTTTTAAGAGCTTGAGAACTTTTTTAAACAATAAAACGCATAAAATTTGCAAAATCTCATCGGTTCTTTATTTTAAACGTTATATTGGTACATGACATTTACTTTTTGAAGATAATTTCATTTAAATGTTGACCGCGGCTGCGTCTTAGGTGGTCCATTCGGAAAGTCCAATTTTGGGCAACTTTTTCGAGCATTTCGGTGTTCAGCGATGAGGCTCATTTCTGGTTGAATGGCTACGTATATAAGCAAAATTGCCGCATTTGGAGTGAAGAGCAACTAGAAGCCGTTCAAGAACTGCCCATGCATCCCGAAAAATGCACTGTTTGGTGTGGTTTGTACGCTGGTGGAATCATTGGACCGTATTTTTTTAAAGATGCTGTTGGACGCAACGTTACAGTGAATGGCGATCGCTATCGTTCGATGCTAACAAACTTTTTGTTGCCAAAAATGGAAGAACTGAACTTGGTTGACATGTGGTTTCAACAAGATGGCGCTACATGCCACACAGCTCGCGATTCTATGGCCATTTTGAGGGAAAACTTCGGAGAACAATTCATCTCAAGAAATGGACCGGTAAGTTGGCCACCAAGATCATGCGATTTGACGCCTTTAGACTATTTTTTGTGGGGCTACGTCAAGTCTAAAGTCTACAGAAATAAGCCAGTAACTATTCCAGCTTTGGAAGACAACATTTCCGAAGAAATTCGGGCTATTCCGGCCGAAATGCTCGAAAAAGTTGCCCAAAATTGGACTTTCCGAATGGACCACCTAAGACGCAGCCGCGGTCAACATTTAAATGAAATTATCTCCAAAAAGTAAATGTCATGTACCAATCTAACGTTTAAAATAAAGAACCGATGAGATTTTGCAAATTTTATGCGTTTTATTGTTTAAAAAAGTTCTCAAGCTCTTAAAAAATCACCCTGTAGAATACGGAACGACCTTGATAATGGAACAAAACAATTCACCACGCGATTCGAGAAAGCCGAATTTACGTCCGATCGATCACGAATGCTGTCAAACCTTTAGAAATTTGTAAAATGTTTAATGACTAAAAAAGACTATCCAAGGCTCAGAAGAGCTCTCCTGATTTTTTTTTCGTTCGGGGGGGTATAGGATTCATGCAAGGATTATGAATCAAATTTACGTCCATGGATTCATCCATTACATTAAAATTTTGAATCAAACTTTAAAATAAAAAATGAAACCAACACTACACAGTACTCAATCAAAAGGAAAAAAAACTTCTACCTTGAAATTGTTGTCTATCTCTGTTGCACTGCCGTGTTGATCCTCGTTGCTCTAGATGTTCTTGTTGGATGTATCTGGACGTTGATACAACGCTGAAGCTCTCTGTAACGATAGAATACGTCAGTCGGTGTTGAACAGTCGTTCGCACCGCACGCGTATAGCTCTTGTCTCCTGGAAATTTTTTCTGGCTACCTAGAGTCTCATTGATTCAAGGCTTCAGTCTTTTTCAAGGCTGCCTGTATCACTAACAGTCTTTTAAAAGACTAAATATTTAGTCAGTCTTTCTCAAGGCTATACAAAGAGTGATATTAGAGTGACTAAGTGATACAAAGAGTGATATTAGAGTGACTAAGAAATTAATCAGCCTTTTTAAAGGCTAGCTATTCAAAGAACTATTATTCAAAATTCCATTCATTACAAAAATCCATTACAATTACGGCGTCCAATCGGAAAGGCAACAAGCCTAAGGCTAAAAATAATTCAATACGGAATAAATCACAATCCGTTATTCAACATTTTTCTAATAACATTCACGATCTTATAGAATCTGAATGTAAAAATAAAAGACAACGGACGGATTTCCCTTCCGTTGATCCTATGCCGTCTAACAATATTTACGAGATTCTTCCTGAATCCGATTGTAGCGACATAGAAGAGAATTCTTCAAAAATTCCAAAAATGGACGCTTGTCGTTCTGGGAAGAAACAACAATCTATGCCACCAGTGACGGTGATGATTTCCGAATTCAAAGCATTCCGTATTGAGCTTTCTACTTTTCTCCCGGAAGTAAAAGTCTCATTTCAAATCGGACGAAGAGGAGAATGTCGAGTATTGGTTGATGGATTGGAAGATTATGAACGTCTTACCCGTTATTTTTCCGATAAACTTCATAAATTTTATTCATATGATATAAAATCAGACAGACCCTTCAAGGCTGTCTTGAAAGGCTTATGAAATAAACAAAGTATTGATGAAATTAAAAATGCACTAAAAGAAGTGCTTGGTTTTGCCCCTTCCCAAGTAATACTTATGAAAAAAATGAGCGAATGGTACTTCTAAACCACGCTCTGGAATTTCCATGAACTTTACCTAATACACTTCAATCGAAGTGATGTAAACAATTTGAAAACTTTAGAAAAAGCACGTTTCATTTCCCACATTAAAATTCATTGGGAACATTATAAACGGCATAATCGTATTGCAAACTTAACGCAATGTCGTCGTTGCCAAGGCTTCGTCCATGGAACCAAAAATTGTCATGTGGATATATGGTGTTTGAATTGTGGTAAATCGCATTCGAAAGACGTTTGTCCAATGAATGAAACCACTAATAAATTTTCATGTTCAAATTGCGATGGAAATCATAAATCCAATTATTTGAAAGGTCCTGTCAGAGAAAAAATTTAAGCGCTCGTTCGCTTAGACAACAAGTCAAATCAACGACCTTAAATTTACCTGAAAATCAAAAAACCGTTACAAATACCACGCCTATTTCATCTAAGGCACTTATTTCTTCTGATTTAAGACAAAAAACAGGTACGCCTGCCAATTCGTCTTCTAACGAAAACAATTTATTAACAGGTAGATCGACCTCGTCATCATCTTCTTCTAATATCACTTATGCCAGTATAACAGGTAGAAATCTACCACTTAATTCTTCTAATGTAAATAATCAAAACACAGGCCCGCTTCGCAGTTCATCTTCTAACGAATACAATTTATTAAGAGGTAGATCGGCCAAATCATCTTCTTCTAATTGTAGTCTATCTACAAATATTCCTTCAATAACATTCGCTTCTTCAAATTAAGTTGATTCAGGCGATATAACTGAAAATGAAATGATCTACCTACAAGATCAACTTTTTCAAATGATCATCCGAATGAATTCGACTTCATCACTTTTTGAAGCATTTCAAATCGGATGGCAATTTGCAAATAATATTATAATGAATTCAAATTTTAACAGTGATGTTAAATAATTATTTGAATATTTTAAATTGGAATGCTCGATCTTTGAAATCGAGTGAAGATGAATTTTATAATTTTCTCAAAGTTCACAAAATTCATATTGCTATTGTGACAGAAACTTTTCTTAAACCAAATGTCAAATTGAAAAGTAATCCACATTATGTGGTTCATCGATTTAACAGGTTTACTGGAATGGGTGGTGGAGTTGCCATTTTTGTCCAACGGCAAATTAAACATCGAATTTTACTGTACCGGCGAACAATTAAATTTCTTTAAAGGCGATTTGCAAAAACTCACAAGATATCGACCGAAATTTTTCGTAATAGGGGACTTAAATTCTAAGCATGTCCAGTGGAATTGTAGGCAAAATAACAGTAATGGTAAAATACTTCATAATCAACTTTCAGCTGGTTACTTCACAGTTCTTCATCCCAGTAATCCGACTTGTTTCTCTTCCGTGAAAAACCCGTCTACAATTGAAACAATTACACATGCTGACTTTGACTCAGATCATCTTCCTGTAACATTCAGACTTTCCAACGAAGCTTTAATTAATCCAATTAGTTCTATATTCAGCTATCATACAGCTAATTGGCTGGATTACAGATCTCACATTGAAAATAATGTGGATCATGAAACTATTTTAGAAAATTCTGCGGACATCGACACAGCAATTGATAATTTGAATCATTATATTATCGAAGCTAGAAATCTTTCAGTTCCCAAAGCTCAAACTAAATTAAATTCTACTATCATCGATGACAATCTTCAACTGTTCATTCGGTTGAAGAATGTTCGTCGACGACAATATCAACGTTCTCGTGATCCTGCTATGAAAAACATAGTTAAGGATTTACAAAAAGAAATTAAACATAGATTTACTCTTTTGCGAAATGAAAATTTCACTAAAGAAGTTGAACAAAGTAAGCCATATTCTAAACCTTTCTGGAAACTTTCTAAGGTTCTTAAGAAACCTCAGAAACCAATTCCTGCTCTCAAGGAAGGAAATCAAATACTTCTTACGAATGGTGGAAAATCTCAAAAACTTAATCAGCAGTTCGAGAGTGTCCACAATTTTAATTTGAACGATGTGAGTCCTATTGAAAATGAAGTCTCACTGAAATATGATCATATTGCAACCCAAGTATTATCACAAAATGACATTATTGAGACGAATTTTCATGAAACTAAATCAATTATTAGGAAACTTAAAAACATGAAGGCTCCTGGTAATGACGGAATATTTAATATTCTTATTAAAAATCTTCCCGATGTTGCTTTGAGACTCCTGGTTAAAATTTTCAACAAGTGTTTTTCATTAGCTTACTTCCCAAAAAGATGGAAAAACGCTAAAGTAATTCCTATCCTCAAGCCTGATAAAAACCCAGCAGAAACATCAAGTTATCGACCAATTAGCTTACTTTCTTCAATCAATAATCTTTATGAAAAAATTATCTTGTCGAGAATGATGTCTCATATAAATGAGAGTTCAACTTTTTTACCAGAGCAGTTTGGATTTCGTCATGAACATTCAACTACTCATCAACTTGTCAGAGTAACGAACATGATAAAAGCAAATAAATCTTCTGAGTTATCCACTGGAGTTGCTCTTCTAGGCATAGAAAAAGCATTCGACAGTGTTTGGCACAAAGGTTGTCTGATTTCCAGTTTCCTATTTATTTGATCAAAATGATTCAAAATTATTTAACTGATCGTACTCTTCAGGTTAGCTATCAGAATTGCAAATCTGAATTGCTACCCGTACGAGCAGGTGTTCCACAGGGTTCGAGCGTAGCTCCAATCTTGTATAATAATTTCCCTTCTGATCTTCCAAATCTACCGGTTGGTTATCAGAAATCGCTATTCTGTGACGACACAAGTCTGTTAGCCACAGGTAGAAATCTAAGAGTGATCTGCAGTCGCCTACAAAGAAGTTTAAATATTTTCAGTGATTATCTGTCAAAATGGAAAATTAAACCAAATGCAGCAAAAGCGCAATTAATTCCTCATAAGCCAAGAGCTTCTTTTCTTAAACCTAACAATAACCACATTCTCAAATTGAATGGCTTCTAATTGACATGGTCTGATCAAGCTAAAATATTTAAAATATTTAGGTTTAACATATGACAAAAACTCACTTTCAAGGATCACATTGAAGGAATCCAGGCAAAGTGTAATAAATATATTAAATGTTTATATCCTCTTATAAACAGAAATTCTAAGCTCTGCCTAAAAACATATTGTTAATTTATAAACAAATTTTCAGACCAGCCATGCTTTATGCAGTACCAATTTGGTCGAGTTGTTGTTCCACCAGGAAGAAAACGCTTCAAAGGATTCAGAATAAAATTCTGAAAATGATTTTGAAACGTCCTCCCTGGTTTAGTACAAATGCGTTACACAGACTCACAAATATAGAACCATTAGATGTAATGTCACATAATATTATAAGCAAATTCCGACAAAAATCGATGCAATCTTCAATTGAATCGATTCGCTCTCTGTATTAGTTAGTAAGTTAGTATATAAGTTTCTTTTTCCCATTACACAATACAAGTAGGTTTAGAATTTTCCCTACACAAAAATCTCAGAATTGCGGAAGCAAATGATGTGTTCATGGTAACAACAAAATCATATATTAATAGGGCTGAAAAATCACCACTTGTGGCTGAACACCCAATTCAAATCTTAATAATTTAATTTCAACTCATATTCCAATAAATAGTTATTTAAAAAAACGATAGAATACGATGTGATGCTACTGCTACCTGTCATCCAGCACAACACGATTTCCGATTCTCTTTTATCTTCACGAGCTGCAACCAGCGCAGGTCACCGCACCGGTGCACCATACCTGCGTGTTGTATGGCAGTGGAAAGATTGAGTTGTCTTGTCTCTTTCTTCCTTGTGCTCCGCATCGATATGCTTCTGCACCGAAGTGCCTTTCCACCGGTGTGTCTTTGCACTCTCCTGCTCAGCACTTGTGGCTGCATATTGTGGCCTGGGTAGAGCTTGGGAAGTGCCCTTTGTTGTTTCCTTCACCAGCTTGGCCCAGCACTAGGGCTCTCTTATGCAGCACGACTATACGTTTTAACGGCTGCTGCCAACAGGCCTCTACCTGTAGTTCAACCGTTGTCATATTTAACGCGTGTAATCCAACCAGCGTTGTGTTAAAAATTATTTTCTTTCTCCACATTTAAACCTGTATTTTAGAGAAGGAATAAAATTATCTATAAATGTGGCATCACAGTTTCATACGGCATAGTTCGAAACAACACCGATAGTAGTACGAAGATGTGTTCTACATCAATACTTTCATTTTTGCATTGCCGTCGCAATTGAATAATTCAATATGTTGATGACGGTGCACACTTTTTCAACTTCCATTTTGATGAATCTGATGGTTTTGGTAGAAAATGGTGAAAATCAACTGATTCTGATTGATGAACTGTGGGACTGAAAAGTGCCTTGAATTGTCACAGCCAACAGGGGGGGGGGTGTTTAGAACATGGAGATAAATCAATACATGTACAATTTATATCACAATGTTTCCCATGGGTTATAATTTTTTGTTTCGGGGGGGGGGGGGGGGGGTTTGAACCCCTAAAAGCCCCCCTGTGTACGCGCCTGGTGATGTTCAATTGGATTCCAAATAAGATGAAAAGTTTCATTTCGGACGGAATCAGTAAGTGCATTTGGTACTCACAATGAATTCCTACTCAAACTCTGGACAACTTAACTGAGCAGCGCTCCAATGGCTACTGACAACTGCCACTTGCAGGCTTTTGGTGTGGTTTGTAATGTTTCCGGCTGCAATTGTTCTTCGCCACTCACAATTCTGCTCTTCGGCGCTCGCTTCATTCCAAAAGCGCGAGGTCATTGATGTTGCTCTCTCGTATGTTTCGCTTCTACAAGCTCTGCTCAGAAAATGATGGGAAAATGAAATAATCATCTGTTATATCGATGCAGTTGTACAGCACAAGATATTATCTCTTCCAAAGAACGTGGTCTGTTTGGCTGGTGCTGACATGGGTCAAATTAGAGAGGCTGACCAATAGTATACTATTGAAAAACTTCAATGATGTTACAATACACGTTCAAGTTGAAATATTTTGAAGCTATTGGTAATTGGATTATATAAATTCTTCAACAGATCACTGAACTATGAGCTTTCGAAATACGGGAAAAGCAAATACGCTTCCTAAGTTTTCCTATTTGATACTCATTGATACCAAACATTTCAGAAAAGTTTAATTTCGAATTATTTGAAATTATGTTATACAACTAAAAATATAATCATAAAATTATGCTCATATTTACGATGTAATATAGCAAAAATAAAAAATAAATTATATGCCTGATATCCTCCAAGCATTCCCCCCCCCCCTTTTTCACGCTCCTTTGTAAAACTAATCATAGAAAGAAAAACCTGTTTTAATCCACCGAGTGGTATACTGATGCCTGATTTCTCATAACATCATAAATATTACTGTGGAATTCACAAAAACAACAGTGTTCGTACCGCACGTGAATAGCTCTTGGTGCCTGGGAATTTCTTCTGGCTACCTAGAGTTCCACTGCTTCAGTCTTTTTCAAGGTTACCTTTATCACTAACAGTCTTTTTGAAGACTGACAAATGCTCGAGCGAAAAAATAGGTATAAAGCGAGAAGACTAGTGTTTGATGGTATCGGTATCGGTCGGATGACGGCCAGGATGTAGACCATGTTCGATGTACGTGCTACCATAACTAACTGATATTTTAGAGTGTCCATAACAAAACGCAGTTTCGAGTCATGTCTCTGAGCGTATCTTTTTCCAATAAATCATCTTTTCTGTTAGTTTTTCATTCACTAGGTTTCTCCAATATGTGTTTCCGCACAGTCATTGCAAAAACTGACGAACAAATAGTCAGCCTTTCTCAAGGCTATACAAAGAGTGATTTTCTAATATAATCAGACTTTTTCAAGACTAAGAAATTAATCAGCCCTTTTCAAGGCTAGCCATTCAAAGAAGTATTCTTCGAACTAATCAGTATTTATTAAGACAACCACAAAACCAGTCTTTATCTAAATTTATCCAAACTGAGAGTCTAATCTAAGACTAATTTAGCCAAGTTAATTTATATTATTCAAAAATACGTTCAACCGAAAAGGCAACAAGCCTAAGGTTAAAAAAAAGGCGGGTGGGTAATGTCAGAGACATAACTGGATGTCGTGAATACGAAAACAACTGACATGTTCCTTAACACTTCCGAATATCAATTGTATGAATTATGCACGCATTCCCCTTTTTCACATTTTTCGCAACAACAAAGAAAGCTTCACTTGATCTCGATTACTGTGAATTTCACACAGCGAAAAGTGCACAAATCTAAACACTGTTCTTGATATGCAGTAAACTGAGGATATTTCCCTACGATTTGCAAACAACAAATCCTAATAGTTCTTTAGAAAACTTTTAGAGCCATTAGAACGGCTCATTTTGTGTAATGCTCTCCACCGTTGTTTTTTTCCCAATGCTAATGACTGGCAGCTGTGACGTAATCGCTCTTGTCGAAAGCGAAACTAGCTGTGCAGACGACACAAAACACATCTGCTCGCAGTGGCGATGGAATCCAAACTGATTGAATTTTTGTTGAGAGATTTCCTTTTATGTGATTTCGTTTGTAGCTTTTTCACTAATGGGCGGTCCTAACGGCTATAAAATAGCCGCATTCAGAATTTTAATGTTGATTATTTCATTTTGGATTTGCATAATTTATTGAAAGAAACTATCAATATGCTGAAGGGACTCGTTTCTAGCATTCAGAAAGGTCAAATTGAGTAATTCTCTACGACATTAAACTCTGGAACATTTTTCGCAAAAACTAAGAAGGCTTCACTTGATCTCGATTACTGTGAGTTTCACACGACGAAAAGTGCACAAATCTAAGCAAAGATTTGCAGTAAACTGAGGATATTTCCCTACGATATGCGAACAACAAATCCTAATAGTTCTTTAGAAAACATTTAGAGCCATTAGAACGGCTGATCTTGTGCAATGCTCTCCACCGTTGTATTTTCCCAATGCTAATGACTGGTAGCTGTGACGTAATCGCTCTTGTCGAAAGCGTGCAGACGACACAAAACACATCTGCTCGCAGTGGCGATACAATCCAAACTGATTCAAGTTTTGTTGAGAGGCTTGTTTCTACCTGATTTCGTTTGTAGCTTTTTCACTAATGTGCGGTCCTAACGGCTATAAAAACAGCCGCATACAGAATTTTAATGTCGATTATTTCATTTCGGATTTGCATATTTTATTGAAAGAAACTATCAATATGCTGTAGGGATTCGTTTCCAGCATTCAGAAGAGTCAAATTGCGTAATACTCTACGACATTAAACTCTGGAACATTTTTCGCAAAAAAGGCTTCACTTGATCTCGATTACTGTGAATTTCACACAGCGAAAAGTGCACAAATCTAAGCAAACTGTTCTTGATTTGCTGTAAACTGAGGATATTTCCCTACGATTTGCGAACAACAAATCCTAATAGTTCTTTAGAAAACTTTTAGAGCCATTAGAACGGCTGATCTTGTGCAATGCTCTCCACCGTTGTTTTTTTTTTCCCAATGATAATGACTGGCAGCTGTGACGTAATCGCTCTTGTCGAAAGTGAAACTAGCTGTGCAGACGACACAAAACACATCTGCTCGCAGTGGCGATTGAATCCAAACTGATTGAATTTTTGTTGAGAGATTTCCTTTTATGTGATTTCGTTTGTAGCTTTTTCACTAATGGGCGGTCCTAACGGCTATAAAAATAGCCGCATACAGAATTTTAGTGTCGATTATTTCATTTCGGATTTGCATAATTTATTGAAATAAACTATCAACATGCTGTAGGGATTCGTTTCTAGCGTTCACAAGGACCAAATTGAGGAACTCACTGCGATATTCACCACTTTTCGGAACATTTTTCCCGGACGATTTGTTGTACAGCAGCAGATATTTTGTTCTCTTCCTTAGAACGCGTTCTGATTGGCTGGTGTTGACATGGACATGTTGTGCTGGTGTTGAATGTAAAAGTAAAAGACAACGGACGGATTTCTCTTCCGTTGATTCTATTCCGTCTAAAAATATTTACGATATTCTTTCTGAATCTGATTGTAGCGACATAGGAGAAAATTTTTCGAAAATTCCCAAAATGGACGCTTGTCGTTCTGAGAAGAAACAACTATGCCTAAAGTGACGGTGTTGATTTCCGACTTCAAAGCATTCCGTACTGAGCTTTCTAGTTTTCTCCCGGAAGTAAAAGTATCATTTCAAATCGGACAAAGAGAAGAATGTCGAGTCTTGGTTGATAGATTGGAAGATTGCGATCGTCTTATCCGAGATTTGTCCGAGAAACTTCATAAATGTTTGTTCATATGATATAAAATCAGACAGACCCTTCAAGGCTGTCTTGAAAGGCTTATCAAATGATCAAAGTACTGATGAAATTAAAAATGAACTAAAAATATTGCTTGGTTGTGCCCGTTCCCAAGTAATACTTCTGACAAAAAGAGCGAATGGTACTTCTAAACCACGCGCTCTAATTTCCCATGAACCTTACCTAATACACTTCAATCAAAGTGATGTAAACATTGGGAGCATTATAAACGGCATAATGGTATTGAAAACTTAACGCAATGTCGTCGTTGTCAAGGCTTTGGCCAAGTTACCAAAAACTGTCATAGGACATACGTTGTTTGAATTGTGGTAAATCGCTCGAAAGACGTCTGTCCAATTAATGAAACCACTCATAAATTTTCATGTTCTAATTGAGATGGAAATCATAAATATAATTATTCGAAATATTCTGTCAGGGAAAAAATTTTAAACGCTCGTTAGCTTAGACAACAAGTCAAATCAACAACCTTAAATTTACAGAACATACCTGAAAATCAATCAACCGTTACAAATGGCACGCCTAATTCTTCTAAGGCAATTTCAAATGAAAAACAAAAAAACAGGAACGCCTTCCAATTCGTCTTCTAACGTAAACAATTTATTGACAGGTAGATCGACCACGTCATCATCTTCTTCTAATGACAGTTACGCTTTTGTAACAGGTGAACAACTACCATTTAATTTTTCTAATGTAAATAAACAAGAAACAGGAACGCCTTCTCGTTCGTCTTCCAACGAAAACTATTTATTAATAGGTAGATCGGACACGTCATCTTCTTCTAATGACAGTTACACTAGCGTAACAGGTATAAACTACCTACTTCCTTCAATACCATTCGCTTCTTTAAACGAAGTCGATTTAGGCGATATAACTAAAAATAAAATGATCTATTTATTTATTTATTTATTTGGGAGCAGGGAAAAGCCCGATGGAGATGAAATTTAGCAATCTCTCTCTCCAGCAGGCATAAAACCTCCTCATCAGTATCAACAGATTACAATGATCCAACAGATACATTTGGACTTAACACTAACAATTAGAACTAACAATTAAAACTAACAATGAAAACTTAATCTATAATCCTATAACTAGTTGATGACACCAAGCATTGGATGGCAGTAATAGTGCTCTTTTTTAAAAGGTGAGAGAGAAGAAAAAAGTGGGTAGGCGAATGGAGTACCAGGGTTGGTGGAGGAGGTGGTAAAGGAGCGTGGACTAACGACGATGTTAGAATCGGCATGTAGATCTAATTAGTGACTAAAAAGGTGGTGGAAGGAAAAGAAAACGACGATGTTAGAATCGGCATGTAGATCTAATTAGTGATCGAAGAAAGCATGGTGATAGACAAAGAGAAAGAGGAAGGGACGACCGGGTTAATTTCTGCGAGCAAATCTAGTTAGTGTCCAATAAAGATGGTGAAGAGACGAAGTGGGGGTTGAACGAAAAAACAATATTGTCGGTTACAAAACAAATACTGTCTCTGAGATCGTAAATAGAATTAAAGCTAACTAGAGAGAGTATTCCGGAAACGTTTTTTTGCAGTAGTACGCGACAAGTGGAAATCGAAAACATCTGAACAGCGATTGAAAAGGCGACACATGCTGAGGAAAGGTTCGTTATATGCATAATTTGTTCTAGCACGAGGTAACCTCAGAAATGGCTGGTATCGAAGACTGCGTTGATGGATGTTGAAATTCAATTTTTGTAACAGATCTGGACAATCAATTCGTGATAATATTAAATCAGAAACAAAAACTGCTTTCGAGACATCACGGCGAACGGATAGCAGGTCAAGATCGATTAGCTTACAACGGTCCTGGTAGCTGGGAAGGTTATGAGGGTCGTTCCAAGGAAGACGACGAAGTGCAAAGCGAACGAAGTTGCGTTGGATAGATTCAATACGCTGGATGCCGTTTTGATAGTACGGTGCCCAAACAACGGCAGCGTACTCGAGAGTAGATCGGACCAAAGTGCAATACAGCGCTTTTAAACAGTATATATCAGTGAAGTGCTTAGTTACGCGGAATACGATTCCAAGCATTTTAGAAGCTTTTGAGATAATGTATTCCATGTGTTCCTTGAAACTTAGTTTACAATCCAAGAGAACGCCTAGGTCTTTGACTACGGATTCCTGCTTAATAACTGTTTGAGCGATAGTATAGTTGGATATAATTGTTGAGCGTTTACGAGAGAATGAGATAACGACGCATTTGGTTGCGTTCAATAACATCCTATTCACGTCACACCACATAGTAAAATTATCCAACTCTCTCTGCAAGAATACAGTGTCTTCAGAATCTCTGATGAGCTGGAACAGTTTAAAATCGTCGGCGAAAGATAGTTTTAGGCATTTCAGCGATAAGTTTAGATCGTTCAAATAAAGTAGAAATATGAAGGGTCCGAGATGACTGCCTTGAGGTACACCGGAGCTCACTTGGAAAGGCGTGGTAATACAGGTACCAATTTTTACTGCCATGTCACGATTTGTTAGGTAAGACTGAAACCAGGCCAAAAGTGCGTCATTGAATCCAAGCCTTGCTAATTTAGCAACGGCTATTTGATGATTTATTTTGTCAAAAGCAGCTGAGAAATCCGTGTATATAGCGTCGACCTGTAGTCGCGCTTGTAATGACTGGATGATAAATGATGTGTAAGACACTAGATTTGAAGATGTAGATCGTTTAGGCATAAAACCGTGCTGAGTTGAAGAAATGTAGTTAGAGCAGTTATAAGTGATGAAGTCGAGAACGATTATTTCGAATAACTTAGAAACTGCACACAGCGCAGCTATTCCTCTGTAGTTGGATATTTGTCGCTTGTCGCCTTTTTTGAACACAGGAAAGATAAATGATTTTTTCCACGGATCGGGGAATACTCCGGTACGTAGAGAGGTATTGAACAGTATTGATAATGGTACGAGAAGGCTCTCGGAGCATTTTTTTAGCACTAGGGAAGCTATACCATCAGGTCCGGCACTATATGATGATTTTAATTGAGCACATGCGGATTTTATGATTGTGGTAGTTATTATAGGATGTGAACCAATAGAAGGACGTATAGGTACGTTGCTTGCTGCTTCAAGAACCTGATGGCTACTCAAAATTTCTGCGGAAAAGACACTGCTGAAGTGTTTGCGAAATAGTTCACAAATGTCAAAAGTAGTGGTAGCTTCTATTCCATCAAATGACATCTGGTTTGGCAATCCAGTTTCTTTCCGTTGAGTATTGACATAGTTCCAAAAGTTTTTCGGTTTAATTTTCAGATTATTTTGAATTCGGCGTAGATGTGCATGGTATAGCGCTTTGTTCAAACGTTTGTACCGAGTGTTGTAGTACAGATAATAGTTCCTAAGTTGAACGGAGGGGCGTTTTGAGAATTTCCTGAGTGCTGTCCTTTTGGTTGACTTGTAGTATTTTAATGTAGAGTTGGACCAAGGTGGATTCGTTGATGCACGACAAACCTTCTTGGGAATGAACTTATTTATTGCGTAAGAGACGATCTCAGACCAAATTGTGACAGCAGAATTACAGTCCTTATTGCAAAGTAAAAGTTTCCAGTCCAGTTCAATAAGAAATCTATTCATTGCTTCATAGTCTCCATTTTTATAATCATAAAAGGTCTCATCTGACATACTGTTGAAAACGATAGGCGACACTTCGACTAAGGACAGATGAAGAGGAGGGTGATGTTGACTACTTCTTACAAGCGCAGAAGGGGCAAGTGAAATCGTACAAATGCTTGAAAGCTCCTGGCTAGCGAAGCAAAGATCAAGCATGCGATTGTTTGTGTTGTGGCACTCATTTAGTTGAACTAAGCCCGCTATATTGTATGCATCAAGAAGCATCACGGAAGATGGTGATTTGGATGAGCAAGCAGTGTCTGGGTACAGATAGTTAGATGAACCACGGATCCATCTTAAACCAGGAAAATTATAATCGCCCAACATCATAACTTTGTCGATAAAATCCATTCGATCGTTGATTTGCGATAATGAGCTCAAATGCTGTTCAATCAATTCTATGTCATTAACACGATCAGGTGGAAAATAAAGCACACAAATGTAAAGAGTATAATGATTGAGAGCGAGAGCAATCCAAATCTGTTCTACCTACAAGATCAACTATTTCAAATGATCATCCTAATGAATTCGACTTGATCACTTCTTGAAGCAAATGGCAATAATCAAATAATATTATTATGAATTTAAAATTTAACAGTGATGTGATATTAATTATTTGAATATTTTAAATTGAAATGCTCGATCTAGTGAAGATGAATTTTATAGTTTTCTTAAAGTTCATAAAATTCACATTGCCATTGTTGCAGGAACATTTTTCAAATCAAATGTCAAATTGAAAAACAATCCACATTATGTGGTTCATCGATTTAACAGGTTTACTGGAATGGGTGGTGGAGTTGTCATTTTTGTCCAACGGCAAATTTAACATCGAATTTTACCTTCTTTCAATACTGAAGTTATTGATAGCTTGGGAATCGAAATTGAAACCATTCATGGAATTTATTTCATCGCTGGAGCATATTTGCCATTTAAATGCACCGATGAACAATTAAATTTCTTTGAGGCAATTTGCAAAACTCACAAGATATCGACCGAAATTTTTCGTAATAGGGGACTTAAGGTAAAATGTAGCGTCATAAAATGCGCGCAAAATTTCATCCGCTTCAGTTGAACGAACCGTCGCACAAAGCATACCACGAAAAACGGACACATGGAAACAAGAACTTTTTACAATGATTGAGCGCAGTGGGCTTAGCTCTCGTTATATTGGCTTGTAAAAGACTGGACGTAATGGATTTTTGAATTCTTCACGCTTTGAATATATCCTAATTCAATCGTTATTGTTAGTGATTACTCTTACACTAGAGCTATAAATCATGAGTAATTATGAATGACTAACATGAGGTTATATGTATATGTATTGAACAACTTGCTAACCATGTATATGCCTGAGTTTAGTAGCAAGCATGGATTCTCCTTCAAAAGAACGATTGAAGACGAGAGAACATTCAAGTCTTTTCGATATCTTTGCCAGTCGTTCACCGCCGATGAGATAGAATTTACGTAAAAGTATTTACTTGACTCGCATGATAGAGCGCGGTCGAATTTACTTATCGAATACATTCAGTGCCAATATATTCCATTGTAATTGACTTCCATTATCATCTTCGAATAAGTAGAAAGTATTATTTCTGTTGTGTCAATAGGATCGTAGCACTAGCCATGTAATCGAAGCTATGCTATGAGTCGGCTGTAAAGTCTGTTAAATCAGAAAGGCCAAATTTCTCAAAAGGAATGTATTTCCAAGACTTCCAAACCCAGACATTTCCCTGGTGTGGATTCAGTATTCTCCCAATACGGTTCCGTCACTCCTGCTGTGCGTTAAGAATTGGCTGCGAAGTCTGTTGAAATAAATGGTCATATTCAACAATAAATGTAATACCAAGACTTTGCTTTGCATGACGACATTTATTCGAGTTGAAACAAATTAATTACAAAGCCTAAATTGCTATTAGTCATACCATTAACTACAATACATGCATAGGGACAGACTTTGGACACTTTCAGTGTTGCAGATGAAAACCGAATTTTCGTCATAGACTCGATAAACTCTTTTGCGTGATGTTGTACTGGTAGACTTTTTCGCAGTATTTTATTATTTTGTGAGACTGAAGACAAATTATCTGCTTTTGTTGCCAACGTAGAGTTTTTTTGTGGTTATTATATCTGAAATGTTACAGCTCAAAATACGACCCTTCGCGTACTTTGATATTTCCATCATGTCGGCATCACGGAAAAGTAAATCCTCGTCAATCTTGAATAAAAAAGTTAGAAATAATCCTTTTTTGTTTGTTAGGCAAATTGGAAGCTTTTTTGTTTGTTAGGCAATTGGAAGCAGATATAATGCAAGTATATTAAATATTTTTCATCAGTTCATAATTTAGTAATTTAGTTGGTTTTCAACGGTAAGATCACCGTCTTCGACAGTAATTATAAAGCGTACGTCAATTCTAAAAACATAGCGTTTGTCTTGTGGAAAGTGACTGTAAAGACGTGAAAAGCATCAAAATTTATCTCCCAGTCATTTTTATCACTGCGTATGCTATGCCAATGTATGCCAAAAAAATTGGTCATCTCATCGGACATAGGTAAGTGGACCGCCTGGCGGTCATAGTTTGAAAATTTTTGACGTTAATAAATTACCAATTCTGACGGGGAGTTGGGACGGGGGGTGATTGGTAGGAGTACATGAAATTTCAGTACTCGAAAAAAAGTGTTTTGTTTCAGATATCGTGAAATATGTGAAACGGCGAAATTTGGTGTTATTTCGAATAAGTGTAAAAAAAAAACACTGTGAGACTTCCAATTGAGATGCGGCTGGGGTTTAAATTGTTGTATTCAATGAAACTGCTGGATATTTGATTGCAATAGTATTCAAATGTTTCTTAGATCATCTTCTATCATGATTCATATTTGATATGTGATATTTTAAGTTAAGCTATGATGTAAAATGGCAAAAATGAATATATATATATATATATATATATATATATATATATATATATATATATATATATATATATATATATATATATATATATATATATATATATATATCTATCTATATATATATATATATATATATATATATATATATATATATATATATATATATATATATATATATATATATATACACTGAGGTCTTTTTGCGAATTTTCAGAGTTATGCGGTTTGCCCTTCTGCGGTCTTTTTTTATGCGAAGTTTCAGAGTTATGCGGTTTTTTTTTTATGCGAATTTTCAGAGTTATGCGGTTATTTTTATGCGAATTTTCAGAGTTATGCGGTTTTTTTTATGCGGTACGTAAATTCGCATAAAAAAGACTTCAGTGTATATATATATATATAGATATATATATATATATATATATATATATATATATATATATATATATATATATATATATATATATATATATATATATATATATATATATATATATATATATAAATATATATATATATATATATATATATATATATATATATATATATATATATATATATATATATATATATATATATATATATATATATATATATATATATATATATATATATATATATAATATATATATATATATATATATATATATATATATATATATATATCTTTGCATTACTATTGGCCTTTATGTTTCACGTGGTTTTTAAAAAGTTTAATGGGTTTCGTTAATGATTTGCTCAAAACAATTGAAATGTATTTGGAACGTAAAGTAATCTAAAGATACTAATAAGACTTATATTTCTAAAAAAATTCTAAAATCTGTTTGAATTCCCTTCTAAATCTATGTAGTTTAATTTAAGATTTTTTGACCGTTATATCCGATGCACATGATAACTAATTCCGCCTAAGGATCAGAATTCATGCCCAACATCAACAAATAATTTTTGCTTACTTTCAGAAAACAAATATTTTCCTAATGAATGAAATATTCAAGCTTATAATTTCAGAATGGTTTTGTTCAAATTAGTATTTAAAAAAATACCTTACCTTATATTCACTGATTTTTTCTGTAATAGCAACTGCCATGTCTATGCCTTTTAGGGCATTTGGACCATAGTCCAAGTCCTCGCTTTTTTTTAGTGCAGCCTCTTGCATGCTCATCTCTTGATCGACTCTTTTTTGTGTTAATTTTTTGCTTCTCACGTTTTTCGATATACTTTAATAAGGCTGGACTAGGACGCTTAAGCGAAAATTGTTCGTAAGCCGCCAATGACCACTTGTACCCTTCGTTGTACATACAAATCGCCAGCAAAACTCTCAAAGAGTAGCTTCCACGGCCTGTTAGATTTTCTCTTTTCCCATGATATATTTAGCCACAATTGTCATGAAGTTTTCGGCTAAATTTGTTGATAGTTCATACCGGAGTCTATCAGCTTCCATCTAGAGCTGTGCGCCGATCAAAATTGTCAACATCGGCGGCTGAAACGTCTTTTTGACCAGCGGCGGCGGCGAATCGGCGTGACGCTATTTCCTGAAAAATTTTAATATTGATTCACACAGGCCAATTTCTCTATCTTATTGTTTTGTCGACCTACAATCAACGATCCTAATGTTTATGTGATCCATCAAAGCCAACGTAGTGAATGGAGATGGTAAATGTTTTCGAATTTGAGGAGAAATTGAGATGAATATAAGTGCGATATTTTGAGATGGTTGACTATTGTTTTAATAAATATTTCATTCATATACAAAGGGTTTTTTTTATTATGAGCAAGAAATATGAAGTTTTATTCGGAACTATTTTTCAAATCGCTTTTTACATAGTTGATAATTATCATGTATAAAAATCGTTTTATCAACTCAAAAAATAAGTATATCTTTTTCGTACGTATGTAATTAACATAAAATCGATTAGGCGCTCAAATTCATTCAGATATCAAAAATAATATCAAATTAACAAATTCAAATTTTAATTACTTCACATTTGTAACGATTTCTTATAAAAACGGGTAAATTCATTTGAAAAGTCATAGTAGAAGTAGAAGAAAATGTTTTTGCTCTGAGTTGGTAACGTTGATCTTAATGTATTGTGCGAAAACTAACATTTATTTAGAATGGATCATGAAATTTTGTTCAATACCATTTTTCAAATGCCCGGAAATAACAAATAAAGTATCCAAAATAAATGGTACTCGATCACTAAACAATCTAGTACCTGAGAAATCAACACTACACTGGTTTCTAAAAAAAATGTTAATCGAAAAAAAAACCTAACATTATTTATTTTTTCGGAAGAACCCTCCTTTTTTTAGTTCCATTTTTCATTTTCAGATGTCGCGACCGATAATGTGCCAATAGCTCAAAACCTTTTAAATAAAGACAGAAAATAGGCTTTGAATCAAATGACATTGGCTTCGGTTGACATCGGTAGTACTGATTTTCAGTATAAGTAGGAGGAAAGTAACTGTACTGTAATTTTCAATGAATTTTCATGAAAACTGTAAACAATTTTCCACATTGATAAAATAATTTTTTCGGTTGATGTAATATTATCGGCGGCACGATTAAAATGTGATAACCGGCGCGCTGATCATCTTTTTCTTAAATTGGCGGCGTGTCGAAATTATCGGCGGCGGCGGCGTGGCGCGGCGCACAGCTCTACTTCCATCGCTAGCTTATCTAACAAATTTTGAGTTTGTTTGTATACAACTAAGTCCTGTTTAAGTTCATGCATTTCATTGTTATGGTCTGTGGGCTTTGAACAAAAATAGCTTCTGCATCTCTCATGGTTACCGAATACATGACTTAGTGAATTTTGTATATCATGTTTCAATCCATCAACGTCAGATCCTCCCTGTTTGGCGCAATAAAGTATGGCAGCATGAACGCCGGCACAATTTTTTTCGATTTTGACACGTAGCTTAGTTCGACCAATGTCGTTCGAATTTTACCCAGAAATCTAATGCAGACAGAATAAATGTTTTCTTAACTAGACAGTGTTTAGATAACAAAGAAAAGGAATAAGGAATAAGGAATAAGGAATAAGGAATAAGGAATAAGGAATAAGGAATAAGGAATAAGGAATAAGGAATAAGGAATAAGGAATAAGGAATAAGGAATAAGGAATAAGGAATAAGGAATAAGGAATAAGGAATAAGGAATAAGGAATAAGGAATAAGGAATAAGGAATAAGGAATAAGGAATAAGGAACAAGGAATAAGGAATAAGGAATAAGGAATAAGGAATAAGGAATAAGGAATAAGGAATAAGGAATAAGGAATAAGGAATAAGGAATAAGGAATAAGGAATAAGGAATAAGGAATAAGGAATAAGGAATAAGGAATAAGGAATAAGGAATAAGGAATAAGGAATA
The DNA here is from genome assembly GCF_030247185.1 of Malaya genurostris. NCBI lineage: Eukaryota > Metazoa > Arthropoda > Insecta > Diptera > Culicidae > Malaya > Malaya genurostris. The sequence goes on along the minus strand of NC_080571.1, from coordinate 165,306,326 downwards.
AGGAATAAGGAATAAGGAATAAGGAATAAGGAATAAGGAATAAGGAATAAGGAATAAGGAATAAGGAATAAGGAATAAGGAATAAGGAATAAGGAATAAGGAATAAGGAATAAGGAATAAGGAATAAGGAATAAGGAATAAGGAATAAGGAATAAGGAATAAGGAATAAGGAATAAGGAATAAGGAATAAGGAATAAGGAATAAGGAATAAGGAATAAGGAATAAGGAATAAGGAATAAGGAATAAGGAATAAGGAATAAGGAATAAGGAATAAGGAATAAGGAATAAGGAATAAGGAATAAGGAATAAGGAATAAGGAATAAGGAATAAGGAATAAGGAATAAGGAATAAGGAATAAGGAATAAGGAATAAGGAATAAGGAATAAGGAATAAGGAATAAGGAATAAGGAATAAGGAATAAGGAATAAGGAATAAGGAATAAGGAATAAGGAATAAGGAATAAGGAATAAGGAATAAGGAATAAGGAATAAGGAATAAGGAATAAGGAATAAGGAATAAGGAATAAGGAATAAGGAATAAGGAATAAGGAATAAGGAATAAGGAATAAGGAATAAGGAATAAGGAATAAGGAATAAGGAATAAGGAATAAGGAATAAGGAATAAGGAATAAGGAATAAGGAATAAGGAATAAGGAATAAGGAATAAGGAATAAGGAATAAGGAATAAGGAATAAGGAATAAGGAATAAGGAATAAGGAATAAGGAATAAGGAATAAGGAATAAGGAATAAGGAATAAGGAATAAGGAATAAGGAATAAGGAATAAGGAATAAGGAATAAGGAATAAGGAATAAGGAATAAGGAATAAGGAATAAGGAATAAGGAATAAGGAATAAGGAATAAGGAATAAGGAATAAGGAATAAGGAATAAGGAATAAGGAATAAGGAATAAGGAATAAGGAATAAGGAATAAGGAATAAGGAATAAGGAATAAGGAATAAGGAATAAGGAATAAGGAATAAGGAATAAGGAATAAGGAATAAGGAATAAGGAATAAGGAATAAGGAATAAGGAATAAGGAATAAGGAATAAGGAATAAGGAATAAGGAATAAGGAATAAGGAATAAGGAATAAGGAATAAGGAATAAGGAATAAGGAATAAGGAATAAGGAATAAGGAATAAGGAATAAGGAATAAGGAATAAGGAATAAGGAATAAGGAATAAGGAATAAGGAATAAGGAATAAGGAATAAGGAATAAGGAATAAGGAATAAGGAATAAGGAATAAGGAATAAGGAATAAGGAATAAGGAATAAGGAATAAGGAATAAGGAATAAGGAATAAGGAATAAGGAATAAGGAATAAGGAATAAGGAATAAGGAATAAGGAATAAGGAATAAGGAATAAGGAATAAGGAATAAGGAATAAGGAATAAGGAATAAGGAATAAGGAATAAGGAATAAGGAATAAGGAATAAGGAATAAGGAATAAGGAATAAGGAATAAGGAATAAGGAATAAGGAATAAGGAATAAGGAATAAGGAATAAGGAATAAGGAATAAGGAATAAGGAATAAGGAATAAGGAATAAGGAATAAGGAATAAGGAATAAGGAATAAGGAATAAGGAATAAGGAATAAGGAATAAGGAATAAGGAATAAGGAATAAGGAATAAGGAATAAGGAATAAGGAATAAGGAATAAGGAATAAGGAATAAGGAATAAGGAATAAGGAATAAGGAATAAGGAATAAGGAATAAGGAATAAGGAATAAGGAATAAGGAATAAGGAATAAGGAATAAGGAATAAGGAATAAGGAATAAGGAATAAGGAATAAGGAATAAGGAATAAGGAATAAGGAATAAGGAATAAGGAATAAGGAATAAGGAATAAGGAATAAGGAATAAGGAATAAGGAATAAGGAATAAGGAATAAGGAATAAGGAATAAGGAATAAGGAATAAGGAATAAGGAATAAGGAATAAGGAATAAGGAATAAGGAATAAGGAATAAGGAATAAGGAATAAGGAATAAGGAATAAGGAATAAGGAATAAGGAATAAGGAATAAGGAATAAGGAATAAGGAATAAGGAATAAGGAATAAGGAATAAGGAATAAGGAATAAGGAATAAGGAATAAGGAATAAGGAATAAGGAATAAGGAATAAGGAATAAGGAATAAGGAATAAGGAATAAGGAATAAGGAATAAGGAATAAGGAATAAGGAATAAGGAATAAGGAATAAGGAATAAGGAATAAGGAATAAGGAATAAGGAATAAGGAATAAGGAATAAGGAATAAGGAATAAGGAATAAGGAATAAGGAATAAGGAATAAGGAATAAGGAATAAGGAATAAGGAATAAGGAATAAGGAATAAGGAATAAGGAATAAGGAATAAGGAATAAGGAATAAGGAATAAGGAATAAGGAATAAGGAATAAGGAATAAGGAATAAGGAATAAGGAATAAGGAATAAGGAATAAGGAATAAGGAATAAGGAATAAGGAATAAGGAATAAGGAATAAGGAATAAGGAATAAGGAATAAGGAATAAGGAATAAGGAATAAGGAATAAGGAATAAGGAATAAGGAATAAGGAATAAGGAATAAGGAATAAGGAATAAGGAATAAGGAATAAGGAATAAGGAATAAGGAATAAGGAATAAGGAATAAGGAATAAGGAATAAGGAATAAGGAATAAGGAATAAGGAATAAGGAATAAGGAATAAGGAATAAGGAATAAGGAATAAGGAATAAGGAATAAGGAATAAGGAATAAGGAATAAGGAATAAGGAATAAGGAATAAGGAATAAGGAATAAGGAATAAGGAATAAGGAATAAGGAATAAGGAATAAGGAATAAGGAATAAGGAATAAGGAATAAGGAATAAGGAATAAGGAATAAGGAATAAGGAATAAGGAATAAGGAATAAGGAATAAGGAATAAGGAATAAGGAATAAGGAATAAGGAATAAGGAATAAGGAATAAGGAATAAGGAATAAGGAATAAGGAATAAGGAATAAGGAATAAGGAATAAGGAATAAGGAATAAGGAATAAGGAATAAGGAATAAGGAATAAGGAATAAGGAATAAGGAATAAGGAATAAGGAATAAGGAATAAGGAATAAGGAATAAGGAATAAGGAATAAGGAATAAGGAATAAGGAATAAGGAATAAGGAATAAGGAATAAGGAATAAGGAATAAGGAATAAGGAATAAGGAATAAGGAATAAGGAATAAGGAATAAGGAATAAGGAATAAGGAATAAGGAATAAGGAATAAGGAATAAGGAATAAGGAATAAGGAATAAGGAATAAGGAATAAGGAATAAGGAATAAGGAATAAGGAATAAGGAATAAGGAATAAGGAATAAGGAATAAGGAATAAGGAATAAGGAATAAGGAATAAGGAATAAGGAATAAGGAATAAGGAATAAGGAATAAGGAATAAGGAATAAGGAATAAGGAATAAGGAATAAGGAATAAGGAATAAGGAATAAGGAATAAGGAATAAGGAATAAGGAATAAGGAATAAGGAATAAGGAATAAGGAATAAGGAATAAGGAATAAGGAATAAGGAATAAGGAATAAGGAATAAGGAATAAGGAATAAGGAATAAGGAATAAGGAATAAGGAATAAGGAATAAGGAATAAGGAATAAGGAATAAGGAATAAGGAATAAGGAATAAGGAATAAGGAATAAGGAATAAGGAATAAGGAATAAGGAATAAGGAATAAGGAATAAGGAATAAGGAATAAGGAATAAGGAATAAGGAATAAGGAATAAGGAATAAGGAATAAGGAATAAGGAATAAGGAATAAGGAATAAGGAATAAGGAATAAGGAATAAGGAATAAGGAATAAGGAATAAGGAATAAGGAATAAGGAATAAGGAATAAGGAATAAGGAATAAGGAATAAGGAATAAGGAATAAGGAATAAGGAATAAGGAATAAGGAATAAGGAATAAGGAATAAGGAATAAGGAATAAGGAATAAGGAATAAGGAATAAGGAATAAGGAATAAGGAATAAGGAATAAGGAATAAGGAATAAGGAATAAGGAATAAGGAATAAGGAATAAGGAATAAGGAATAAGGAATAAGGAATAAGGAATAAGGAATAAGGAATAAGGAATAAGGAATAAGGAATAAGGAATAAGGAATAAGGAATAAGGAATAAGGAATAAGGAATAAGGAATAAGGAATAAGGAATAAGGAATAAGGAATAAGGAATAAGGAATAAGGAATAAGGAATAAGGAATAAGGAATAAGGAATAAGGAATAAGGAATAAGGAATGAGGAATAAGGAATAAGGAATAAGGAATAAGGAATAAGGAATAAGGAATAAGGAATAAGGAATAAGGAATAAGGAACAAGGAATAGAAATGTGTAACAAATACTTACTGCATGAAGGTGTTTTTTAATATTCTTGATAGCATGATTCTTTCAATTTGCTTTGACTAGTTCTTCACCGTAGCTACTTTTGACTTTCAGCTGGTTAAAATATCGAGCTCCATGGATCCTGCTGATCCATTATAATTTTTAAAACATTTATGTTCATCATTTCGGTTTTGCTTTTTGTTGAAGTAGCATTTAATACAGAATGCGTTCCGACTGTCGCCGAAGATAACTTTTTTCGATTCGTCACCGATGATCACGGCAGTACCAGAACGAGATGTGTACCGGTGCCCGTAGCTACGTACAGGCCAACTACCATCCAAATAAATGGTTGCACATGGCATGCCGTTTTCGTCAAATTGTTTAGCCAATGATTTTTCTTCGTTTATTGCATCATCCATGGATTTGTTTGCAACCTCCTTGACTATTTCGTAGATTTCATGTTCCGTTTTCAAGAATGTTTGAAAACATATGAAAGGAACACCTAAGTACGCCAGGAACCTCGCTGTGGCTATAAGTTTCGCCGCTGGCAATCGTAGCCCAAACAGTACTTCTGCGCACATGGCCATTATTATCAGGATTTTCCGTGGACCCCGAAAAGCATGTTCCACATGTCTGGCATTTTAGTGAAATCGTGGCAACCATGCATTTAGTACTTTCTTTAATCACAATAAAATTTGGCAAGCTGCATGTGTTTAAATGATGCGGAGTAAGGGCACAAATCCACCTTAGCAAGTAATCTAATTCGACTACTCTATTGCCCTCAATGGTATACCAGTTTGGTTGCTTATAACGTACAAACTGATGCGTGTTGGTAAACTCTTCAAAGCTAGATCAAAGAAAGATGTGAACGGTCATGTATGTATGTATGTATGTGTGAAGCCACCATCAGTTCAAGGCATTACCAGTGGATGCAGGTGGACTTACAGTAGATCCGAATTTGATTATCAGATAACTTTCATATTACTGCTGTTAAGAAGGCCAAAATGGGCTATGAGGACCCGGCGCCTTCCAGCAATAACATCCGGCCATATAATAAAAGAATTCGCTGTACCAGCTTAAACCTGCCTGATGGTTTGTTTGTTAGAAGGGTGTGTCTTACTCATTTCAGACCTTCTGGGGAAAACACACAGCTTTCCCCTGTGAATCGGGTTGACATTTCACTCCTTCATTCATTCACTTGTAAGATACCCTGATGCACTCTCATCCCTCTTCCCTTACAATGTACTTGAGCATAGTATTATATAATGTAACATAATACGCTTTAATATGATTTCCGGCAGTATAATACAATAAAACACAATATAGTATAAAACGGTGCAAAATCGTATTGTACAGTGTATTATAGTCTACTATAATATTTTATGATGAATATAATAGTATCAGAATGTTATGTGACATAATATATTAAAATATACCATAATATATTATAATATAGTTTGGTCACTATACGACACTGAATATAATAAAATATTATTATGCATAAAATATAAAAATGTAATACATCACAATGCAATATAATACACTTATAATTGAGTATTTAAAAAAATGCATTACAATACTATATAAAACAATACCAAACATTGTACCATAATATAGTATAATATAGTACAATGTAATATTATATAATACCACAAAATATTACGTAATATAATATGATACAATTTAATAACATATGTGTAAAGTGAAATGTGTAGTATGGAAATGAAAATGTAGCTGATAATGATAAAGATTATAATAATGGTAACAATAGTAACAATAATAATAATAATCATAAAAATAATACTAACAGAAACAATAGAAATACTAATAATAATATTATTAATAATGATAATAGTAATAAAAATAATAATAATAATAATAATAATACTAATAATGATAATAATAATAATACTTAAATACTACAAAATAATATAATGCAACATAATATAGTATAATATATTTTAAATTAATATAATATAATACAATGTCATACAATAAAATATATTTTAAATCAATATATAAAATAACAGTTAATGTAGAGTGTCAGTTATGCTCTTCTATCTTCGCAATACTGCAGGAAGTAGAATATTTCTCTTCTAATAACAATAATAATATCCACATCTATAAAAATAATATATGTTATTATTCTTGATGACAAATTAATAATAATTACAATAAATATAATAATGAAAATAATAATAAAAAAACTGTTTTAATCCACCTAGTGGTGTAATGATGCCTTTCTCATATCAATCAAAATATCATATATAATACTGTGGTATTCTTCAAAATTATTTTTCTTCGATTCTTAAAAGAATAATCGAAATAGATTTGTTTGACCGTCTACTGATAAAAACTATCAATTGGAAAAGATTTGAGGTCCATTTAGAAAACTTTTTACGGTTTTTCGCTCTTTTCAGTGATGGTATAAAATTTTTAACACACTTTACCCTATATTTCCGGATCCGGAAGTCGGATCCTGATGAAATTCAGGAATTACGTATGGGACCACAGGACCTTTCATTTGAACCTAAGTTTGTGAAAATCGGTCGCGCCATCTATGAGAAAAGTTAGAACACATATTTTCATTTTTTTTGCACATTTTACCCCATAAAGTTAGGGCAAAAAACGTTACATACACACATACACACACACAAACACACACACAGACATTTTGCGTACTCGACGAACTGAGTCGAATGGTATATGACACTCGGCCCTCCGGGCCTCGGTTCAAACGTCGGTTTTCACAGTGATTGCATAACCTTTCTATATGAGAAAGGCAAAAAAAAATTTCTTCGATTCTTAAAAGAATAACCGAAATCGGTTGGTTTGACCGTCTACTGATAAAAACCATTAAATTGGAGAAGATTTGAGGTCGATTTAGAAAATTTTTTAAGGTTTTTCCTAATTTTCAGTGATGGTGTACAATTTTTAACACACTTTACCCTATATTTCCGGATCCGGAAGTCGGATCCGCATGAAATTCAGGAATAACGCATGGGACCACAGGACCTTTCATTTGAACCTAAGTTTGTGAAAATCGGTCGCGCCATCTATGAGAAAAGTTAAAACACATATTTTCTTTTTTTTTGCACATTTTACCCCATAACTCTCGAACCGGAAGTCGGATCGAAATAATATTCAGGAATTTTGTATGGGACCCCAAGACCTTTCATTTGAATCTAAGTTTGTGAAAATCGGTTCAGCCATCTCTGAGAAAAGTTAGTGCACTTATTTTCACTATTTTTTGCACATTTTACCCCATAATTCCGGAACCGGAAGTCGGATCCAAATAATATTCAGGAATTTTGTATGGGACCACAAGACCTTTCATTTGAATCTAAGTTTGTGAAAATCGGTTCAGCCATCTCCGAGAAAAGTTAGTGCAAAAAAACGTTACATACACACATACGCACATACACACACACACACATACACACACACAGACATTTTGCGTACTCGACGAACTGAGTCGAATGGTATATGACACTCGGCCCTCCGGGCCTCGGTTCAAAAGTCGGTTTTCACAGTGATTGCATAACCTTTCTATATGAGAAAGGCAAAACAACATAATATTGTACAATGAATTATATAATAAATGATAGAATGAATAAAATGATATGTTGCGATATGCTATTATATTACTTCAATTTATATGTCATTTCTCATCCTCTCATTCTACCATCAACGCATTCCATTGACCAATTGTCACCACAGATACACGTGTAGGCATGAAACAGGAACCAGTGAGGACCAAGCTCACCTTGTGACGACCTTGATATTTAGTTAAAATTTACTTTAAAAATCAAAACTTATAAGGAAAACAAAAAGCCTATAATATAATATAATATAATACAACATAATGCAATACAATATAACATAATATAATAGAATACAATAGAATATAATAAAATATAATATAATATAATGTAATACAATATAATATGATATAATGCAATTCAGTATAATACCATACAACATAGTATATAATAACATAAAATAGTGTAAGACGATAATATGTGAAATAATATGCTATGATACAATATAACAGTTAATGTCGCAGTGTAAGTTACGCTCTTCTAATAATAATAATAATAATAATAATAATAATAATAATAATAATAATAATAATAATAATAATAATAATAATAATAATAATAATAATAATAATAATAATAATAATAATAATAATAATAATAATAATAATAATAATAATAATAATATTAATAATAATAATAATAATAATAATAATAATAATAATAATAATAATAAATAATCATAATAATACATGATGTAAGAAACAACAGAATTATATGTTGTAATATACTAAGATAAACACTGCACTTTAGGATGGGCTTCAACCTACAAGCCATTTCGCACCCTCTCATTCTGCTACTAACGCAGAAGGCGATAGCACCCAGTCGACGCCGTTCTATTGACCAAATGTCATCATAGACGCTCGGGGAGGCATGAGATAGGGACTTGTGAGGATTTAGTTATCTCACCATTTGACGACCAAAGAAAGATGTGAACGGTCATCGACAAAAACTAATAATTATTTCATTTTCAAGCTATATTTTTTAGAGCCAATTATCAATACAAATTGTTTTTTATTTTCATAAATACGTTTGTTTCATAGGCAATATACATAAGTTTTTCTTCGTCGTAGCATCCACAATACATAGTACTTTAAACCTAATATATTTCGAATATCATATTAGTATGTTGGTATTTATTAGTTAATCTAAACACTGTTTTTATCAAGCGATTTGCTATTATGAATTACATTAAAAAAAACTTTTATTTTGTATATGATCTCATAACTATATCGGGTTTATTTGTATCAGTTCATCACTTTTATTCAATATAAGATAGCTGGCTTGTTGAACTCATGGAAGAGGAAGGAGTCTAACATAGAATAAAAATTAAATTATAACTCCAATGGTCGGGATAAAATAATTAAGAAGTTCCATGTAAGGAAGGTCACGACAAGCAAGAATGTCGTGAACTGGGACATTGAATAGTCTACCTTGGGTACGCAAAGAATTTATTAGTTGAGATCTGACATCATGATACTCCACGCGGTAACCTTTGCCACTAGCACAATGATTAGTCTCGGAAAGACCAATAATACAAATTGTTTTATGTAAATCCTTTTCAACTGTAGTTCTTTAGTAGAGTGTGTCGTGCTTGAATAAACTAATCGCACATGTAATCACAATCAAAACCAAAATTCATCAGAAGAATCTTTTTGATTAATTTGTAGGCTTTGACTTTGACTGAATGAATTCAAACAAATACATTATGAAAAATTATCTGTAAAATTGCATGTAATATTTCGATTCTAATATTCCAATAGTTTTCATCTCTCCCATGCTTAGTGGGTATTTGAAACATCACAAAGTACAATGACCCAGAATACCATAAATGAGATGGTGATTGCTTTTCACTCTGGTTACTGGTTTTGTTCATGTTAGTGTATTTTTTTGTCTTAGTTTGATATTAACCAAATATTAAAATTTATTATCTCTATCATTTTTTCCGATTCAATTTTTTATTACCTTTTTTATATTCAACCATTTTAAAATCGGCTTATCAGCAGAGTTCCACATACCATTCGAATCAGTTTGTATAAATAACTGAATATCTGTATATGTATGTGTGTATATCAAAAATTTACACTCACCTGTCTCAAAGGTAGCTGAACTAATGTTCACTAACATGAATTGAAATTAAATAGCCTGATGGAAAATTTCAGGATATATGTTGAATTTTTAATTAAAAATGTTGCGCTATCGTATGATAGTGTAATATTATTAGTATTCGTATTCCGGAAGTGAAAGTCCCATTTTTAATCGAACGAAAGGGAGATCGTGAAGTCTTGGTTGATGGATTAGAATATCACGAACGGCCTCATCGGTACTCGTCTGGGAAGCTTCATAAATTTTTTTCATTTGACATAGAATTCAATAAACATTTTATGGCTGTCGTGAAGGCTTACCAAATGATCAAAGTACTGAAAAAATTAAAAATCAACTAAAGTAATTGTTTCATTTTGCCTCTTGCCAAGCAAAATCTTATGAAAAAAGAACGAATGATATTACTTTCCCACGCTCTGGTTTCTCCTAGGAACTGTAATGCAAACTTCACGCAGTGTCATTGTTGCCAAGGTTTCAGTCTTGGTACAAAAAACTGTCACATAAACATACGGTGTTTGAACTGTGGAAATTCGCATTCGAAAGACGTTTGTTCAATGAATAAGATCATTGATAAATTTTCTTGTTCTAATTGTGATGAAAATCATGAATAAACTGAGGTCACTTTTTTATGTGAAGGATATGTACCGCACAAAAAAACCGATGTTACGGAAATCCGCGTTAATAACCGTGTAAGGTTGCTGTCAGAGTGAAAGCGTAACGCGAAGCGTTGAGGTACGCGTGCGAGCTAGTTGTGTTTGATCAAAGCAAACCTGTCAGAGTAAACGCGATGCGATAACAGTACATTGCATTGAATCGCTTTGCATCGCGTTCCGTGCTCACTCTGACATCAACCTTTCTCGTAAAAACACTCAACTATAGATAAATTTTCTTGTTGTCGAATGTCTAAAAATTCGTGAACCATAAAGATCTGGTGTTACCTCGACGATAATTTGTTTGAAAAAATCGACTTTAAGGCTTTGAGATTTCCGGAATCGAAATTTTTTTATTGATGTCAAATGTCTTAAAACTGAAACGTCGAGATCGGGAATCATCTCGAAAAAAATTTTTGGCTAAAATAAAATTCGGGATAACACCAGATCTCGAAGTTACACGCATTTCTAAGACAAAATCAAAAAAACGCATAACTTTGAAAATTCACAATAAAAAAAACCTCGTAACTTCGGAAATACGTGTAACTTCGGTAATCCGCGTAATAAAAGGCGTAACTTCAGAAATCTGCGTAAGAAAAGTCGCGTAAAAACCGCAGAAAAACTCCATAAAATAGACCTCAGTTTACAATAATTTGAAATGTGCTGCCAGGTAAAAAAAATTAAACACTCGATCGCTTTGACCACAACGAGTCAATTCAACGACTTCAAATCTACAGAATATACTTGAAAATCAACAAAATGCTTAAACTGCAACGCCTCAATCTTCCAATGAGTTTATTTCTTAAAATATAAATAAAAAACAGGTATGCCTTAAACATAATCTTCTAATGCACTTCGCTTCCCAATGAAAACATGATATTGACCGGTTAATCTGCCCCGTCATCTTCTTCATCTGATGTCATTTACGCCAACGTGACCTGTAGACAATTATCTACAACCGATCCTTCAATACCGTTTGCTTCTTTTATCGAAGTTTTTTTAGGCAATATAACGGACAGTAAAATTATTTAACTATCAAAAGTGAGCTTTTTCAAACGATCATTGAAATGAATTCGACTTCACAACTTTTCGAAGCATTTGTTGTGAATTTAGAAGTGAACAATGGTGTTATATAATTATTTGAATATTTTAAATTGAAATACTCGACCTTTAAAACCGTGTGAAAATAAATTTTATATATTTTTTCAATATTCACAGAATTCATATTGCTATTGTGACAGAAACATTCCTTAAACCAAATGTCAAATAGAAAAGCAACCCAATTTATGTGGTTCATCGATTTGATAGGATTACTGAAATGGGTGGTCGAGTTGTCATTTTGGTCTAATGGCAAAACAAACATCAAATTATCAAATCTTTCAATACTAAAGTATACCACACATGGAATCTAATTTATCGCTAGAGTATATTTTACATTCCTATGCACTGGCGACAAAATAAATTTCTTTTATGGCGATTTGCAAACACTCACAAGATATGGATCTATTTTTTGTGATAGGGAACCAAAATGCAAAACATGTTCTGTAAAAGTGTGGGTAAAATAACTGGAATGAATAAAATACTTCATAGTCAACACCATTCTGGTTATTTTTCTCTCCGGGTTAGTTAGCAGAATTGTAAATATGAATTGCTACCAGTACGAACAGAAAATCCTCAATGTTCGAGTGTAGCTCCAATCTTGTATAATTTTTTCACTTCTGATCTTTTTAATCTAGCCGTTGGTTGTCAGAAATGTCCAATCTGGTGAAGTTGTTGTTCACCAGGGAGGAAAAGCTTTGAAGGATTCAGAATAAAATTCAGAAAATGATTTTGAAGCACCCTCCCTTGTTTAGTACAAATAAGTTACACAGACGTAGAACTATAGAACTATTAGATGTAATGTCACATAATAATACGAGCAAATTCCGACAAAAATCGATGCAATCTTCAATTGAATCGATTTACTATTTGCATTAGTTTGTATGTTAGTATATAAATTCTTTTTTCCCATTACACATTACAAGAAGGTTTACCACTTTCCTTACAAAACCATCAAAGAATTGCTGAAGCAAATGATTTACTAATGGTAATAACCAAGTCATGTTTATTACAGGGATGAAAAGTCATCACTTGAGACTGAACATCCAATTCAAATCTTCAATTTAAATTTAATTCTTATTACAATAAAAAATATATTTAAAAAAGATAAGTTGGAATATGGCAGAGTAAAATTATATTTGGTAATAACTAAAATAATAAGGCAAGGTAGAAGCTGATCTTGCTTTTTTCACTACAGCGAGTCAGCTGACCACGCGTACGCTTTGTAACAAATACCATGCTGCTACACTGCTGAATACGAAATGCCGAACTGTGTGTTTCCTTTTGTGCGTCTTATTTCAAGAATAAAATTCCATCTACTACAGGGCCGCTTTCACGTTTCAATGGGTCCGGGCTCAAGCAATATTTGTGTGAGGACCCCCGAGAACAAGTGATGAGAGCAAAAAAGGGCCCGGTTATATCATTTAATTTATTTTTTTTTGGTCGATTGACCCGGAGCCTGTGTAAAAGCGGCCCTGATCTACTAACACTTGCACTCAAAGCATCGTTTGTGCAACCGGTATGATGAAATATTCACATATACAGCCGAAGAACTTTCAAACCAAGCCAAAGAGGCCGACTTATGTGTGTGCAATAATAAAAAGCGGCACATTTTCTAGGACATCACTAGCAGGGGTTGTGAAAACTTAGATTGAAATGAACAAACTTTATAGTACCATAAACTACCAATAACTTTTTTCCGGAAGCGACTTTCGGAATTATACAGTCTAGAAATGTCTGTTTCAACGATAACGAACCGAAGACCAAACAGCCTCTGGCCTCCGGTGCCAGAAATCATCAAATAATAATTTCGTAGATTACATTTGGAATGGAATACATTCCAATTATAACTAATAGTTCATAATACCATGCAGTTAAAATTATTTAGTGAATCTTTTCTCAAGCACATGTTTGGGGCACGAAATTGAATATAAAATTATTTCGTAGTTCCTTATAATTCAATCGATTTTGAAAGGGAAAATAACAGTTATGTTAAAATACTTCATAATCAACTCTCAGCTGGTTACTTCACAGTTCTTCATCCCAGTAATCCGACTTACTTTGCTTCCGTGGAAAATCCTTCTACAATTGATATGGTTCTAACAGATCAAAGTCACATTTGTAGTGAACCGATTACACATGCTGACTTTGACTCAGATCATCTTCCTGTAACATTTAGATTTTTAAACAAAGCTATAATTAATCCAATTACTTGGTTTGAATGCAGATCTCACATTGAATATCATGTGGATCATGAAATTATTTTAGAAAATTCTGCAGACATCGACACAGCAATAGGTATATTGAATCATTATTTTATCGAAGCTAGAAATATTTTAGATTAGAAAGCTCAAAATAAATTAAACTCTCCTGTCATCGATGACAATCTTCAACTGCTCATCCGGTTGAAGAATGTTCGTCGACGAAAATATCAACGTTCTCGTGATCCTGCTATGAAAAACATAATTAAAGATTGACAAAACGAAATTGAACATAGATTTACTCTTTTGCGAAATGAAAATTTCACTAAAGAAGTTTAACAAATTAAAACAAACTCTAAAACTTTCTTTAAAAAACTCAGAAACCAATTCCTGCTCTCAAGGAAGGAAATCAAATACTTCTTACAGATTGAAAATGAAGTCTCACTTAAATATGATCATATTTCAACGCAAGTGTTATTATAAGATGACATTATTGACACGAATTTTGATGAATTAAGTCAATTGTTAGGAAACTGAAAAACATGAAGGCTCCTGGTAATGATGGAATTTTTAATATTCTTATTAAAAATCTTCCCGATGTTACCTTAAGAGTCTTGTTTAAAATGTTCAACAAGTGTTTTTCATTAGCTTGCTTTCCAAAAAGATGGAAAAAGGCTAAAGTTTTTCCTACGCTCAAACCTGATAAAAAGCCAGCAGGAACATCAAGTTATCGACCACCTAGTTTACTTTTTGCAATCAGTAAACTTTTTTGAAAAATTATCTTGTTGAGAATGATGTCTCATAAAAATGAGAATTCAATTTTTTTTATCAGAGCAGTTTGGGTTTCGTCATGAACATTCAACTACTCATCAACTTGTAACAGTAACCAACATGATAAAAGCGAATAAATCTTCTGGGTTATCCACTGGAGTTGCTCTCATAGACATAGACAAAGCATTCGACGGTGTGTGGCACAAAAGTTTAAGAGCTAAAGTGTTTGATTTACAGTTTACAATTTATTTGATAAAAATGATTTATTTGATCAAAATGATTCAACACTAAGCTATCAGAATTGTTAATCTAAATTGCTACCCGCACGAGCAGGTGTTCCGCAGGGTTCGAGCGAAGTACTCCAATCTTGTATAATATTTTCACTTCTGATCTTCCAAATCTACCCGTTGGTTGTCAGAAATCGCTTTTCTGTGACGACATAAGTCTATTAGCCACTGGTAGAGATCTAAAAGTGATTTGAAGTCTGTCAAAATGTAAATTTAAAAAAAATGCAGCAAAAACGCAATTAATTATCTTTCCTCATAAGCCAAGCGCTTCTTTTCTTAAACCAAATAATAATCACACTATCAAATTGAATGGCTTCTAATTGACATGGTCTGATCAAACAAAATACTGAGGTGACGTATGTCAAATAACTCACTTTCGCGGATGATATTGAAGGAATTCAAAATTGCTAAAACATTTTATACGTTCCGTCGAATCCGTATAAAATGTTTTAGCAATTTTTAGAAAACTATAAGACCTTTCATTTAAATCTTAGTTGGTGAAAATTGGTTGAGCCGGTTCACAGGAAATTAAGTGCACACCTTTTCTCTAATTTTCACATATTACCATGTAACTCCAGAACCGGATATTGGAACTTAGTTTGATATTGATATTGAATCTTAGTTTGTGAAAATCGGTTAAGCCATCTCTAAAAAAGTGAGTGCATATTTTTTCCATTTTTTATGCATATCAACCTATATCTCTGAAACCGGAAGTCGGATAATCATTGAATTCAGTAGCAGGCTATGGAATCATGAGACCTTTCATTTGAATCTTAGGTTGTGAAAATCGTTTCAGCCATCTCCTAGAAAAGTGAGTGCACATTTTGATTACATACACACACATACACACAAACACACACACGGACACATACGCACACACACAGACATTTGCACAGTTCATCGAGCTGAGTAGAATGGTATTTGAAATTTGGCCCTCCGGCCTTGAGTTTAAAAGTCGGTTTCCAAAGTGATTGCATAGCCTTTCTATATAAGAAAGGGTAGAAGATGTGAAAGACAGAAGAAGGCGGAATCAAAACGATTGCGATAGTTAGATGAGGATAGATCATCGGACAGTCGTGAGAGATACACGTGCGTTATAGGAAGAAAAATTACCGCATATGCAGAACCATTCCGGTCTTCTTTTGGGAGAAATTCATCAGTCGAAGATGCACTTACGGAGGATCCGCACTTGACCTGAAGGTAACGATACCGGAATCGACGAAAGTGTCCAGGTATCCAGCACGAAATCGAATCGGCGAGTTCCGTGCTGGTGGCCGTCGAGTTTACACTATCGCCGCGCCACACGCACCAAAAGACAAGTGACAAAAGGTTTGTTGGCGAGGTCCGGCGGGGTTACCGCTCCGAGCGATAACGAGCACGAGGGACGTCGATATTAATCAAAGCAAAAGGGAAGATTCTAGGATGAAATTTGTAAATCCATGAACCGCTGCTGGCCAGATAGAATCACGTCAGACTACGAAGGTATATTACCACAAAACTACAGGTAAAGGGCGAGATATACTCTTACCCCTCGCCTGAAGTTAAATGACTCCTCATTTTTGCTGGACGGCCGCACCGGATTCCTTTCCCTGTCATGTAAACTATTGTTAATAAAAATGTAAACTTGATTTTCTTATGGTTGTGCCACTTTCCATTCAACGAGAGACTTGGTTTTCCTTCTGGTGGGTCAACCTTGAATCTATTTCTCCACCACAAAAAGGGGAAGTGTGTCTATTTAACCACCACAAAAAGGTTAAGTGCGAAAGCCGATCCTGAGTAAAGTATACGACGGACTAGCCAGTCCATAATTACAATTGGAGGTCCAACTAAAACGACTAACGTCAGACTGGTAAACGACTGGACAATGCATAATTCAGGCCCCAAAGTGGTTCTACCTCCCCGCGATGCCGGCTGGGGTACGAGTAACCATAGGAAAGATCGGGTAACCAACCCCGGTGGGACCTTGGTCGTATGCTGACAGACTAGGGGGGATGGCCTTCTTTTCACAGAGAGTGAGCCTACCTGAGGGTCTGTTCCCCATGTTGGGGCTGCTCGAAACAGGAGCGTCTGATTACCTCCCTTGTGTCAGTGTGGGTCTCTAAACAGTGCTGACACGATGGCCCTCCGACGAAACAGGAGGTTGGTGCAGGCCTAACAAGCCGCCCGGAAAACACATATTACTCTCAATCAAGAAAGAAATACGACTCGGAATAATCGACAAAGACCTGCGCAACGGACAAAGGACTACTATTGGAAGCTTAGCATATGAAACTGAAAATCGCCTGACTTCCCAGGATACGACCGAATGCTGCATGATGAACTTCAATTTCATGGCTTCGATATCATAGCGCTGCAGCTTGGCGCGGCGACTCTTGAGGACGCAGGAGGAACAAAAGGTCCGCCGATACAGATAAGACAGGCGCGGAACAGACAGAACACGGTTTCCGGAGGAAACAGTGCCACCAGGAAACTCAAGATCGCGAAGCGATGGAAAAGCTGTACCGCGCAAATGACAGAAGTTTAATGAGAAGGTGAACCGCTCACGTAGACGCTACGTGTCACAGGCCGAAATGTGAAGAGATACCAGTGGTAACTTTCTCACGAACGAACGTGAGGTGATCGACAGGTGGAAGAAGTACTATGACAAGCATCTGAATGGCGAAGCACAAGATACAGAGAATGACACAGGAATCAATCTGGGTGCACGCTCAGCAGACGACAGATTCCCAGCACCTGATCTGTCGTATTTAAGTGAGGATACCGACAAGCTGAGGAACAACAAAGCCGCGATGACTAGTTACCAGGAGAGTTGCTCAAACAGGGAGGGGAGGCACTGGCTAAAGCGCTGCACTGGATGATTTCTATGATTTGGGAGAAGGAGATTCTTTAGAAAGAATGGATGTATGGAGTGGTATGTCCCGTCTACAAAAAGGGCGATAAGCTAGATTGTTGCAATCACATTGCTCAACGCTGCCTACAAGGTACTCTCCCGAATCCTTTGCCGTCGTCTATCACCAATAGCTAAAGAAGTCATAGGGCCGTACCAACCGGGATTTACTGGAACTCGCACCACTAAGGATCACATATTCGCCATAAGACAAGTACTTCAGAAGTGTCGTAAATACAACGTACCCACGCATCAGCTATTCATTGACTTGAAAGAGGCATACGATACGATCGATCGAGAACAGCTATGGCAGAGCATGCTGATACGGTTTTCCGGATAAACTGACGAGATTGGTCAAAGCAACGATGGATAGAGTGATGTGCTACGTCCGAGTATCTGGGACGCTCTCGAGTCCCTTCGAATCTCGGAGACGGCTACGAAGAGGTGATGGACTCTCTTGTATCTTGTTCAACATTGCCTTGGAAAGTGTGTGGACTATGTTGGCAGAGGTCCAACGCGCCCTCAGTGTTTACGAAAGAAAGGTATTGATGACTATTTATGGCGGAGTGCAGATGGAAGACGTAACGTGGAGACGGCGTATGAATCACGAATTACAACAGCTGCTACGATGGGCTTGGTATATCATAAGGATGTCGAACGACAGCCCAGTGAAAATGGTTCTTCAATCTAATCCGACTGGTACAAGAAGCAGAGGAGTCCAGCGAGCAAAGTGGATCGATCAAGTGGAGGGTGATCTCAGAAGCATCCGTGCCTTGAATGCTGGCGACGAGCAACCATGGACCGAGTTATGTGGAGACGTATGCGTGATACATCAAAGGACAACCCAGGACTATAGCTGTTAGGTAAGATAAGATAAGATCCAACTAAAATAAAACAAGAATATTCTTAAACCAAGAACATTTTGCTGTTTGCTCCGAGAGGCTCACGATTCTTTTCACTATTCATCGTGAATCCTTTGTTGTGTGCGTAGGAATAGTTGCTCAGTGATGTGTCACATCACACAACTGATGAAGGATTGTAAAAATTCTCAATCATACACACTAATCAGAGGATTTTGTGAAGATACTTTAATCAAATTCTGTTTTCTTTTTTCAGTTGAATTATTCTGATTTGATTGTGGTATAAAACCAAGTGAAAAATGCATAAAGTTGTTGCTTGTCAATGATAATGATAATGAATAATAAATAATTAAATTGAATTGAAAATATATTAGAAATTATTACGTTTGAATTATTGTATTTATCATTTGAAGTTATTCATAATAAAATATCAAGGCGCTCAATAAAAATAACCCAATAGGCGAACAAATAAAACATCTATTTTATAACATTAGAGTAGATTTCTTGAATGAAGATAAGTAAGATTTTGAGTTGAAGTTGGATGTTTATGAAAAGGCGATCTCTTAAATAGTAAAACCGAAAAGAAAGAGGAACATTGATGCAGGATGCTCTATAAGATTTAGATGTTTGTATTGGAAAATTGAATGACAAACAGAGATCAACTAAAATGTCTGCCAAAAAAATATCACCAAGGTGAGAATGAATCTTGTTACACCTTGGCAAACGGTTGATTCTTCTGGAAGATCATATGCCAGAAGAAGCTAGAATTAAAGTTATCAATATGCGTGAGGCAATACTTTGTAATCTGCTTGAGTATTTTTCGAGATATAGGTGGTTGTTTCCGAGGACCAAGAAGAGATAGGCTTCGACAGGCTGTTTGAGGAGAACGAAAACCCAATTGAAAAAAAATCAGCAGAGAAGCAGAATGCTTAGGGTCTGTCCAACTTCCACCTGTAACAGAAGGAGAGAGAATCGATTTTCTGTCACAGGATGATATGGATATAGTCCAGTCCTTGAGCAGATTGGGGGTACCCAATTCCAAAAGTTTGTGATGCTGGGAGAACATTCACATATATTAATCACTGCATTAGTACGACTGTTTCTAGAATCATCGCAAACGTATCTACATCATATCCCTCGATAGAATTTAATACTCGAACAACAACCACGACTATGTTACCTTGCATGGTTACCTCGAAATATTCTTACCTATATTCAACCAGAGCTTACCCATCATTTTCGCAGGCTCCTAGTGGCGTAACAGGCATGCAAAATGCGGATATCGCTCTCACATCGACTTACGCACAAGGACTAAATAAGTGTGTTCTGATCGGTGACCCGGGCACGTACCCGGATCAAGCAGTTGTATTTCAGAATTCCGGAAATTCCTTAGACATAAATTCAGTAAACATATATAATCCACAATACCATCGAACACCATTGTCTCACGCGATTCAAGAACAGCCACCGCCTCTTAGTATTGCAAATCAACAGTGAAGTAATATGGGTTATAAATCCTAGCCGATATCCAAGTTCAAACTGGACAAGTATGCAGGAACCGATCAGAGACTTAACACATGGATCAATAAGTCCCGAGACTGACAATGGAAACAACATTTTTGCAAATTTTTTTTTTTTATTCATCAACATAATCACCTTTTAGGGTGATACAATGGTTCCAACGTTTTTTTTCTTTCGATAAACTGCTTTCTGAATCATCGACTCGTTGCTGTTTTTGTTCCATCGGAAGCAATCGCGGCACACACTTGGAAAAAAACTTTTTCATGCTCAATTTTTCATGAAGGATAGTAAATACACATCCATATGATATCTGTGTCATCTCAGCAATCTCACGGAGCTTCACTTTACGATATTTCATTATAATTTTTGTCACTTCACTCACATTTTCCGGTGTAACGGCTTCCACAGGTCTACCCGAGCGTTCCGCGTCATTTGTGTCGGTACGACCACGTTTAAACTCGGCGAACCACCGACAAATCGTTGCTTTTGATGGACAAGAGTCCGGATAATATTTTTCAATCCATTGTTTCGCTTGCACGGTGTTTTTACCCATTAAAAACAATGTTTTATCAAAACACGAAACTTTTTTTCCATTTTTTAAACAAACTTCAAAACGACTTTACTTCAACCTCGATAACTCAGCTGTTTCTGGTCGGATCGACTTAAAATTTTGATCCGTTTCAAGCAAAGGTTAGTACTCTAGAAAGACGTGGTTACTGGTTTACTACGAGCGCCATCTCTGCTTTAGTCTCGGGACTTATTGATCCATGTGTTAAACTCAATGAATTTCTGGTATTGATATAGCAGCTCACTTTATCAGAAAGAATTTCAGAGTCCGAACTCTTTGGTTCGGCTATTCACAGGAATCACAGGACCAGCTCTCAACTGGTGCATGGTAATGCGGTCCGCAGGACGTCTTGTGAACTGTCACACCTAATAAGTGAACTACGGAAAACATTTATTCACCCCGAGCTCGATTAGTTCGTTTGAACTATGGTCTATCAAAGACAACAGCAGCGGAATGAATCTTTTCAAGATGATCATTACGACAATGTTAGCTCCTATGAGAGATCACGATCAGCTCGATACTCTCAATAGAAACATGAGAGCAGACTACAAAAAACTCTTTTATAGAAGCCCATTCTGAATAATCCTCACTTGTCAGAAGCATAGATAGATGCTTCAAATTTTTCGTTATACGCCCGAGTGTTTAGAACGAAAAATCTTCGAATGGTATTTATGAGGACAGGTGTGAAAGAGGCAACGCTTAGGGTAATAATTACCCGTCGCCTCCCGAATCAACAACGAGGTTCCAATAACAAACGGGCAAAAAAGGTCAACCATCAAAAGAAACATTGATCTAGATGATAAGAAACACGATATCCCTTCTCAGCCTGGTTCAGTAAAGGAATCAAATCCCAAAGAAGGTCCTTCGAAACCCTTAAGAACGTTAGAAATGCTTATCGATGCGCACATACCCCCTCGTAGTTATGAGTGTCTATATTGCCGACAAACAAGTCCATCCGCGTAACATTCGTACTGCTTGAGCTTCCTCTTGCCGACTTATGTGAACCTGTTCCGGCAGAACTCTATTCCAATGACAAGCCGCAGGTGTTGCATATTTCGATTAAAAATGCTGATGATAACAGACCTTACGCAGGTATTAAAATCTATGGCCAACCTTCAAAGGGTCCGTTAGACTTGGGCAGTCAGTTGACTGTCGATAATGTTGATAGTACCATGATAGACCAAATACGGTCACCAAACTGCGACGGTTCCTAGGAATGACAAATTACTATCGCCGCCTCATAGACGATTTTAGGGACGTAATCATTAACGGACATATTGAAGACAAAGTCTAAGGTGCTAGACTGGAATGAACCGGCCGAAGAGGCATTAATGTAATCAAAGACAAATTGATCTCGACGCCAGTTCTAGTCTGTCTGGATTTCGCATTAGAATTTACCTTAAAAACTTATGCGAGCGACGTGGCCGTTGCAGAAATCCTCTCGCAGATGCAAGATGATGGCAAACGAGTGATTGCTTTCTTCTTGCACAAATTGACAACCCCACAATGGAATTACCAAGCATGCGAAAAGGAAGCACTAGCCTTCATACTGTCGATGCATTTCGGGGCTACATCGAAGGTTCTCATTTTACGGTTATAACCGATTCGGCCGCCTTGACACCTAATGACGGCGAAATAGAAAACCGCATCAAGATGTAGTCGCTGGTGTCTAGAAGTACAGAGGAAAATGTCGTGGAATTCGTTGTTGGTTCTAGCACGAGTGAAAACATCACGTCGTTTTATGCACCTACAATAAGTTACGTCACTACAGATTAAGTTCAATCTTTGGATGAAGATTTAAACGAAAAAAACTTGAAAAATAATTGCAGTGGATTTTATAGGTCCACTCCCTAGAAGTCGCTGTCAAAATCAATATACACTGACCGTTGTCGATCTATTTAGTAAATGGGTCAGGTCGATGCCCTTTCGTATCGATAGTAAGAATCTCTGCATAGCTTTGTGAGATCATTGGTTCTATACCAATTCCGTGCCTGAAATACTCATAACAGACAACGCCTTAAGTTTTTTATCCCATGATTTTCGTTCACTGTATTCCCAATTCGACATCTGTCATTGGCTAAATTCCAAATACTACACTCAGGAAAATTCTGTTGAGCGAGTGAATAGTAAAGTACGTGAAATCTGATCAAAAACTATGGGATACTAGACTTTCAGAAGTTGAAACCGTTCTAAATAAAACCGAACATTCGACCACAAATTTAACACATTTTTTCGCCACTCATGGATATTTTATTTTTTTCTAAAGGACCCGACCATTATTGTTCCACAAGAAAACCAGAAATATCTCGGGCAGACTACGCCAAACGTCAAGCTAAAATATTTGGAGAAATTAATAATATAATACAAAACAAGCTTAAAAAACCTCATTCAGAAAGTAACAAACGATATGAACTTCGTGATCGAAAATTTGGAAAACCTTTGCACGAAGGTCAAATGATATACAAACGTAATATGAAACAATCTAGTGCATTGGAAAATTGCAATGGCAAGTATGGGCAACAATATCTATCCACGAAAGTAATTCGGAAGACAGGGTCATCGTCTTATGAGATCGCAGATCTAGAAAATCACTCGAAGTGTGCCCTGCCATTCACTTAAAACCAGCATGACATGAAATCGTTCCTAACCGTCATAAGTGTTTAAGGCGTTTACCACGAACAACATTTTCACTCAAGATAATTAAGTGTCTATTTAACTAGTTTAGCGTCCAAGACGGTCGATTCAAATTCTTTGGATGTTTAAACCCCCCAAAAATATACATAATATATAAATAACTATCGTAATATGAGATCAACTTTTGTTCCGTGAATTGGAACTCTTCGTTCTTCAAAATATGTTTGTCTTTAGAAATTTATAAGATGAGTTGACATACCCTTCAGATAGATTGAGTTCAAATGTCAAAACCCAAACCCCTGGGACTAATCGTGTCAAACTAAAATAAACAACACCATTGACACAAACAGCTTACATCTCAATAAATGTTTATTCGAGGGACCCATTGTTTTTAAAGAAACGGCTAGTTCACAGATTGGGAACAGATGGATTACTTCATCTTTCCATAGGAAAGATGCAAAGCTTTCACATAAAAAAACGGTGATGCGTTATTTCATTGGCCTCGGCGTGTGATTGGAAGAGAGCGTTCTTTTACATCACTCATTAACTTCCACGAAGATTCTACTATTCTCCTAGATGATATAGTCCCAAGTATATAGTATTTAAAGGAAAGGAATGAATGAGAATGAACATTGAATGAGTGATTCAATGGGTACCCGAATGCGTGATGTGATGAGTGATAATAACCTAGAAAATAAATAGCGTGGTTAGAATTGTAAGTAACTATAGACAGATAATGTATATAGTAATTATAAAATTATGATAGAAATGCATTAAAGATATTCATTGTAACCTAATCAGTCAATTATGTTAATATAAAGAAGCATGAAGTTGCTACTCTCCGCTATTTGCTATAGTTGATAATAAATATATAAATGAACTAAAATATTTACAGTGTTTATATTCATGAGCAGTTGATCACGCGACCTCGATGCATAATATCTACTAACCCCAGTTATGGCAGCCAAATTTTCAGAATAAATTATAGACTCTACTAGAATAAATAACGTTAAACTTGTATAATATGGCCATTAGAGCTTTACAAAAATAAAAATAATTGTATGCCTGATATCATCCAAACATCCCCCCTTTTTTCCCTCCTTTGTGAAATTAATATTATTCCACATCTTTCACATGGTGAAAATCTCTACGTTCTATGATTTTCAATCTAAAATAATGGCCGAACCCTTTCGAGTTCCGGAAGAAAGAGAAAAAATGATGTGAAAGACAGAAGAAGGCGGACGATTTCGATAGTTAGATGAGGAGAGATCATCAGACAGTCGTGAAAGATAGACGTGCGTTACAGAAAGACGAAAATACCGCGTGAGCAGAACCATTCCGGTCTTCTTTTGGATGAAATTTTTCAGTGGAAGCTGCACTTATGTAGGATCCGCACTTGACCGAAAAGTAACGATATCGGAATCGACGAAAGTGTCCAGGTATCCCGCATGAAATCGAATCAGCGAGCAACGTGCTGGTGTTCACCGAGTTCACGCTATCGCCGTGCCACACGCACCAGAAGGTAGGTATCAAAAGTTATGAGGTGTGTCAAGGCGTCACATCCATGACGAGATCAATACATGTGCTCCAAGGGTAGTAGCCTGTGAAGGAGCAGATTTCATATATAACTTCATATAGTTGCTCATGAAATTAAAGAATTTAATATTATCTTGTTTCGAGGCATCTATATTCAAATCCCCCACTACTATTATCGGCGTAATTTTACGTGAATATAAGATAAATTACGCGTGATGAAGAATTGCTTCTCTTTGTAGATTGTATCTGGCGAAATGTATAGAATAACCAACAGTATTTTTATGCCATTTAGCGTAATATCATATGTCACCGAAATTATCAATGAACGAATGAGGAATCGCTATTTTTAGAAACTTTGCCTTCAGTTGAGGAGTTCAGCACTTTGTATTTATTGCTCAAATTAAAAACTTATCTCTCTCTCTCTCTTAGATGGTACATTGCGGTGTTAAGAAATTCTTACCTTTCGCAACATTTAAGTTTGCATTTTTTCAGAAGTAAAATACAGATACATGTGGCAACCCTGTTTCGCACGGCATATTTCGAGATGACACTCATACTAGTATAAATATGTTTTCTATAACCGTATCTTGTTTTTCGCATTGCGAGACAACGTTACTGCCGTAATTGAATGTGTTAGATATCACGATTAAAAAGCGCCCCATACTACAGTATTTACGACATAAATACAGATTGATCTGTTTACGTGGCAACTCTGCTTAGCACGACATATTTCCAAACGACATCCATACTAGTATAAAGATGTGGTCTATATCTCTAATTTCATTTTCACATTTCGTGAGTCGTAATTGAATGTGTTAGTGACGGTGCGAACTTTCTTCACTTCCATTTCGATAAATCTGATGCTTTTGGTTCGAAAGAGAAAATTCAACTAATTCTTTATGATGATCTGTAGCACTGAAAAGTGCTTTGAATTGTTTTCTACTTCTTCTTATCTCCCTTGGTTATGTTCTTCTGGGCCATGCCGAATTTTTTAGCTGCATTTCTACTGGTTTTCGGTGTCATCGTGCTGACGTAGTCTTGTACGATCAGAGTAGCTGCTTTTACCTAAATGACGCTATTTCCATTTTTTGCATAAATATCTGTTTATTAATATTATTTATGTGTATTCCATCAACGCTTTACAGTACAAGTGTTTTGACTTTTTGGACTTTCATTTTTGTTGTTCATATGACTCGTTATTAAAAATAGGCGTTAGTTAGTTATTCTTGTTTTAGGTACTAATGTTTAATCATAATATATATTTTAATTATTAATAAGATATATACTTACTTATAACTATCCCTAACCTAATACATACAAATTTTGATTTATTTGTAATACAGAGATTGAGACCTCTCTTAAAATTTCGTGCAGCATTGTTCGAATTTTTGTTCTAGTATATCCAGGGAGGCCATCTCATGTACTTCACTAGTCCTTGTCCAAGGGGGTAGATTTAGAATTATCTGCAAGATATAAACAGACATCCATCTGATTCTTCAGGCACAGTTTGGATGTTCTACAAATCAGTGGATACAGAGACCTAATGCTGCATTTTTGAAGGACTTTGTCAACATGTGACCTAAATATCAGATGTCTTCTAGCCGTCTTCGGTTTGACCGATCGAGTGCAATTAACATGGCGATTTACGCGCCACTCTCCGGAGAGAGATCGCTTGTCGTGTTGAGTTGCCCGGCTTCACAGAATTCAACTCGATGGTCAGGCAAACCTTGAAGGTTAGGGTTCAAAAATCCTGATTCATATTTAAAAATCTCCCGACTTCTCAAACGTCCAGAGAGAAACGAATACCCCATTCAGATCTTTATCGCCCGTTCCGAAACGAAGGATTCGAGTTTCCAGACACCGCAAGGAAAACAAAACCAAATGAACGAACAATCTCCGACATTTTCCGCGGATCCCGAATCAAGGTAACGAGGTTAGTTAACGTAAAACGCACTTTTCAAGGAAAACATTGCAGCTCTATTTTATTTGTTTATTCTAGTGTTCGCCTAACTCCCTATTCCCCATTCTGAATTTCCTACTGGATTACAAATCACCCCGTGGGTGGTAATTCTTATTGGACAGTATGGTTCTCAACTAAACACGTGTATGGCCATAACACTAACATTAACATACCTGCGCGCAGGGTTTGCTTCAGCGGGGTACTCACGACTCCGGCAGTAGCGGCGTTCGGCAGGGCTGGAATTGATGTGGCTGAGTTTAGTGTCCAGCAAGTAGGGCGCCCTCCAGGTTTGCCGCATGCGCCAGGGGTGACTCGAGTGGTCGGTTAAATTTGATGGACGTAGAGTGTGATGGCGTGCCTCTACGAGACACTGCGGACTCGCCGAGTGCCGGTCCGGCGTTCGGGTTAACTTCCGCCGGTTCGTTTGTGGACTGAATCACCACGGCTCAGTCGGAACGTTGCGTCCGAAATATACCACCTGTCGAACAGGTTTCTGTTCAACGAGAACCAAATTAACCAACTGTCCATTTACCTATCAATCAATCTATATTTTGCCTACCTTCCTGAATTTGTTTTATCGAGCACAAGCAGAACATTTTTCGCAATTAAATAACTAATATTTAATTTAACATCGAGCTACAAAGGAAGCAAAACGTTAGTACACTTTGCGAAAACTAAACCTCATGTTTCGTACCAAATCAATGAATATAGTAAGCACTACTCGACGCGGTCTGCTCTCCGACCTTTCCACAAACGAAGTGATTAGGAAACTCGAATTCATCATGGACCTTCCCTTTGGAGCCCGGAAACTGTATGTCAAATGGCAAGCATTAGGGTCGGCTTACCCGATGCAGTCATTTCCCCCATCTGGCAGTTGAGCAAGTTAAGCGATGTATTTTGTAAATAATGTTAAACACCCGCCATTCAATGTTCACCGAACCACCGAATAACATTCGATAATTGAATGAAAATGTATTTGTAGTGGTTTTGCCAAACTTCGAATATTATTTTGTTGAAAATAGGATTAAATATGCAATTCCAAATATGCTGATAGCCGAGACACTTTCGGGCTAATGGAAACTATAGATCTATTCTTAAGGGTTGTAGAAAAAATACGTAATAGATCCGTTTTTGAATGCTTCTCATATTAAATATGTTTGCAAATGTACGGTTCGAATTTCTTCGTGTTTAACTGTACAATCTCTTGTCTGGCCACCCGTTACAGTCTGTAAAAGGTTAGTCCAAGATAGATAACTTCGTCGGACCATTGGATGACCTCATCACCGAATCGTATTCGACATTCGTCTGATGGAACAAATTTTGGAGATCTTGAATGTTGAAACAATATGACCTGAGTTTTTGCTGCATTGATCACAATCTTCGAACTTGTAAAATGTTCAGTTAGAGCGTCCAAACCGATCTGTAGTTTATTCTTCAGAGCATTAATGACACGACCTTTGTAAAGAATAGCAGTATTATCAGCAAATTGTGTCAGAAAACCACCACCCGGAAGAGGTGGGATGTCTGTTTTGAAAATGTTGTAGAGGATGGGACCTAGGATACTTCTCTGGGATACACCAGCAGGAATACTAAATTTTTCTGAAAGTGCATTATTCAGAGACACCTAGAATGCTCTATCTGCAAGATAATTTTTGATGATTTTAATAAGATACATCGGAAAATTATACCGATGCAGTTTAAACACCAGGCCATCGTACCACACATTGTCGAATGACTTTTCAATATCCAATATTGCCATGGCAGTCGTTTTGAACACTGATTTGTTTTGCTGGATGACGTTGTAAACCCTTGTGAGTTGGTGGATGGTGGATCTTCCTTTCCGAAACCCAAATTGTTCTTCCAGTAATATATCCTGTTCATCTGCGAAAGCAAGAATTCGCATTTGTATTGAGTTTTCAAACAGCTTGGACAGGGCAGAGAGTAAGCTGATGGGCCGATAGCTCTTGGAAAAGGAAGGATTTTTCCCCCGTTTCAAAACTGGGATAACTTTAGCTAACTTACTCATTAAAGGGAAGTAGCTAAGCTCCCAGCACCTGTTAAAAATTTTAGCTAAGAAAACAAATGAGCGAATACGCAAATGTTTCAGCTCATTGTTAAATATGTTGTCGAAACCGGAGGCCTCCATATTATTAGATTTTTTCACAATAGCTATCAGCTCATTCGCAGTGACTCTACTTTCCTCAGAAACCATGCAGTCTGATTGGTCAACCTCAGCTACGCTATCAGCTGCGTTGAGTCCTAAATTGTGAAAACACACAAACTGCTGGCCTAGCGCATTTGCCTTCTCTACTGGTGTGATTAAAGGTATTCTTCTATTTTTCTTAAGCACCTTCGTTAAGAACCAGAAGGGCTTTGAATGTGGAAGAATTTCTTGAAGCTTTTGCTGGAAGTTCCTGTTGCGAAGCTCATTTATCCTTTCCTGGATTATCCTAGTGAAGTTGTTATAAGAGGTCTTCTTATCTAGGATGCCATTTCGTTGACACTGCCTCCGGTAGATATTTCGAAGTCGAATGAGTTTCTTGGTGACACTATCAATTTGAAGAAAGGAACTCGGTATATGTTGTACGTGAGCCGTCCTATCACGAGCGACTGTGTTTGAATGCTGGAAGGGAGATAAGGCCGCATCGATTTTCATCGGGAAATCTAGTCGCAAATCGATATTAATAAGTTGGTCGGCGATTTGTTGAAATTGGCCCCAGTCGGTGCGATAATAGTTCCTCCGAGGTTGAATAGGCACTGTTTCTGGTGAAGATCCCAACGTCAATATTACTGGAAAGTGATCGGAAGAGAGCTCGTTGAAGACAACTGGAGAGCTGTGTACGGTGATGTTGCTGATGAATATATCCAAAGTGGAATGAACTTCCGATCTGTAGTCACGTTGGTTGATCCGGAGCGAGGATGTTGTATTGTCCAGCTTCGTAATCTTCAGCAAGTACGAATCCGTTTCGATTCTGTCTTTTGTTTCCCCACAGCTCATGCCGTGCGTTCAGGTCCCCAGCAATGATGAATTTGTTCTGTCGTCGAGTGAGCATAGCTAGTTCTCGTACGCTGCAATGATGATGATTGGCCCCATCGCCGTTGTAGATTCCGATGGCGTCTATAAGTTGCAATGGATCGTTTAATGGCAATGGCAACTCCCCCTCCTCTGGTAGTTGTCCTGTCAAGCCTGTAAATTCTGTAATTGGAAATAAAAATAGAAATTTCAGGTTTAAGATGAGTTTCCGTTAAAATAGCAATATAGGTATTCTTCCCTTGAAAAAAATCGGATAATTCAGCAGTTTTGCTCCTGAGTGATCAAGCATTCCAATTTACTACAAGCAACTCGTTAAATTGCATATTCGATGATGAATTTGCCTAAGGCATTGATTTGATCTAACCACGCTCTGCAGTTTCGTAGTTTTGTTGTCATTGTTTCAAAAATGACGATCAGTTGTTCAACAGAGAATAAGGCAACAGGGTCATCCTTTGCTTGTGGTTAATTATTGCCCCATCTAGGAGGGATTTTGGAGGAAGAATCTGTTTGTGATCCAGCGGCTGAATCTTTTTAATTGCTGTGAGGAAATGACGGCAAATTTGGAATATCCCTCTTCGGTGGGAGCCGTGGGAAATTAATTTTATCCTTCTGTGGAACATTCTTGCGCGTTGATTGTTTACGGGACGCCTGTTGTCGAGTTTTCGTGAATTCAGCCCGTTTGAGACACGATTTGCTAGTATATGGATGGTCGGATCATAGTTCACACATTTTACTGCGATGGCATCTAGTAGGCAATCGTTGGTATTGTGTGATTCAGTACATTTCCCGCACCGACTTTTCATGTGGCAATTCTTCGCTCCATGGCCGTACTTTGAACAGTTCGTGCACTGTGTGACATCCCGATGTACCGGTTTATACTTTTGTCATTCGATGATTATATGAAATAACGATTTTATCGTTTTCAGTTGACTAATGGTGATGGAGCCCTTCTCCAGATGAATCAAGTACATAAAGAGATGGCTTTTTGGTCAATTGGTTTCTCGTCAAAACATTTATTTTTCGTTAAAAGCCAGCGTTTCGAAGGTTATACTTTCATCTTCAGGGCAAAACAACTACAAATATTTTTCGTCAAGTATGGTGTAACAAAAAAAAAATACTTGTATATATATATATATATATATATATATATATATATATATATATATATATATATATATATATATATATATATATATATATATATATATATATATATATATAGATATATATATATATATATATATATATATATATATATATATATATATATATATATATATATATATATATATATATATATATATATATATATATATATATATATATATATATATACAATATTGACAAAAAAGCCATCTCGTTATTTAAAACAGCATTAACTGGTCGCACCCGCATCAAATAATTGAATCAAGTACAGTTGATCTCGATACTTTCGATTGTCCGTGTCGTTTCATTTTAAGGCCATCGTCCAAGTATCATGTGCGCGGGAGGTTTTAGGAAATTTTCGATGGAAATTTTAAAAAATTTGCCAAAACCAAAAACATGCAGACCTTTGAAATACTTTTATCTATCTACAAGGTGAAAATAGCTGGAAAATTCGGAGGATTTTCCGAGTTTTATAAAAAATAGCACTGAAAAAATGAGCTTTCTTTGTAATCTTTCACAATTATTTGAAAAAATAATTCGAAGGAATGAAATTTTTTTATCAGAAAAACCTTATGCTGGCAACAAGGATCACAATCGGATACATTTTTGGAAATCCTTTTCACGCTTTTCATGGACAATCAACGAATTTCATATAACCGATTTCGTGGAAATTTTTGAAATTCGTGAATTTTCTATGAAAAGCGTGAAAAGGTTTTCCAAAAATGTGTCCGAATGTAATCTTTGTATCCATCATAAGGTTATTTGAAAATTATGTCATCGCATTATTTTTCCAGATAATTGTGAAAGATCACAAAAACACTCATTCTTCAGAGCTATTTTTGATAAGACTCGGAAAATCCTCCGAATTTTCCAGTCATTTTCACCCTGTAGATAGATAAAAGTATTTCTAAGAACTGTATATTTATGGTTTTGAGAAATTTTTCGAAAAACCCGCGCGCATGGTACTTGGACGATGGCCTTAAACACCATCACATGCTTTAGTCCAGCCTCCAACATTGCCTGCTTTAGCTCGGCTTCTATCATGTCGGGTAGTCCTCGAAGTACAACCTTCATAGGTTTGTTGGTGGTAATATCATGTGTGAAGTATTCCGCTTTTGTCTGCTTCAGGTAACATTCCACTGCTTTTTTTAAAGATATTTTTTATTTGCGGATATTTACGTACAATACGACTTACTTTACTATGGGGCGC
This sequence comes from Malaya genurostris, assembly GCF_030247185.1. Lineage (NCBI taxonomy): Eukaryota > Metazoa > Arthropoda > Insecta > Diptera > Culicidae > Malaya > Malaya genurostris. The sequence goes on along the minus strand of NC_080571.1, from coordinate 165,273,930 downwards.
CTTTTCAAAATTTACCCTCTGAGAGAGTGATAAGTTTTTGATCGTGAATACTCCTGTTGTATCTAATGAATCAACATAATTCTTGCTACATGCCATAGGAAATATGATCACAATTTTATGATAAAATTTTCAGTTGTGTGACATATTCTAAAATAGTTCAAAATTAAACTTATCTGAAATGTTTGGTATAAACGACTATCAAAGAGGATAATTCATAAGGCGCGTTTGCCTTTCTCGTATTTTGAAAGCTCATAGCTCAGTGATCTGTAGAAGGATTTATATAATCTAACTACCAATAGAATCGAAAATTTTCAACTTAAACGTGTATTGCAACAATATTGAAGTTATTCAATAGTACACTATTGAAAAACCTGTTTGATTTAACTCATGACAGCACCAGCCAATCAGAACGCGAGATGTCTGCATCTATACAAGAGCATCCATATAAAAGTTGAGTGGTTCATCTTTCTTACCATTTGCTGAGCAACTGTTCCCGAAACAAGACACACGAGAGCAACATCGTGGACCTGTCGTCTCACTGTTTCCCGATCTGAATGCACGAGACACCGTCAGCACAATGACACCGAAAATTGGTAGAAAGGCAGCCAAAAAGTCCAGCAAGGCCCATTGCCGAAACGAAACACACACGAGAACCATCTCAGATCTCAATATTTCCTACCAAAAGATTCATCAAGGGAAGTTAAATTAATTTGCACCGTCACTAACACATTCAATTACGAACGGCAATGCGAAAGCGAAAGTGATGATGTTGAACACATCTTTGTACTAGTATACAAATATGTCGTGCGAAACAGAGTTGCCACAAATCAATATGTATTTTTGTCGTGATTAATTTAGTATGCGGCCGAAAACAAAAATGAACAAATTTTTGGAAGAAATGTTTCCACTTGATTTGCGCATTTTACTTTCCAGGCGTATCAGAACTTAAAGCAATCCTAAATATTTCTTTATCGTAGTGATGTGGTCGTCCTGAAAAGGACGGGGTTTTCAACTCCTCGTCGTTACGGATGGTCAGCTGCAGATGCTGAGGGATGATTTTCGTTTTCTTGTGGTCACGGGCAGCGTTAACGGCCAATTCCAACACTTCGGTAGCCAAGTACTTCATCACTGTCGCCAGATAGACCGGTGCACCGGCACCGACACGCTCTGCGTAGTTTCCCTTCCGGAGCAGACGATGGATTTTGCCAACTGGGAACTGCAGACCAGCACGGTTCGAGCGGGACTTTGCCTTGCTCTTAACTGTTCCTCCTGTGTGCGTGTTTCAGCGTCAAAATTCCACAAGATGCTGTTAACAGCCCGATTCAGTATTGCTGGCGTCTGCTCTACTAACTCTCTCTTTTATATCGTCTCACTGTTTCCCGTTCTGCGTACAGGAATAGAATTCTAACAAAGGGGCTGTCCATTCACCGTTGCCAGTAGCAGGTATAAAATGAAATGTGATGTGAGAAATAGCGTCATTTAAGTTAAAGCAGCTACTCTGAACGTACGAGACACGGTCAGCTAGATGGCACCGAAAACCGGTAGAAAGGCAGATTTGTACCGACACTAGCACATTCAATTACGAACGGCAATGCGAAAGCGAGTGATGATGTTGAACACATCTTTATACTAGTATGGGGTCGTGTGAAAATATGCCATGCGATACAGGGTTGCCATATATACCGGTTAATCTGTATTTTATTTATACATACATATATGTACAGATTAATCTGTATTATTATTATTATTATTATTAAAATGACTCTTGCATACCGAAGATCATCGATACATTTTAGACCAGGCCATTGCAATTGTCTCGTACTGAAATTTCGAGAAGAATCAGATATCTTCGAACTTCATAGCATCAATAAAAATAAACTACAAATTTGTCGTACCTAGCCCCTGTATTAGCAAATTAGCAAGGAATTGTTTCAAGTTTGGAATATATAGTTGTAGAATAGTAGCTGTTTAATGTAACTAATCGGTACTTTAATGTAGGTGTATGGCTTCAAACTCTATTAGTGAAAAAGAGGAAAGCTTACACAATTCATACAATCAATCAACTAACTGATATTCGGAAAAGTGATGGGAGCGTGTCAGTTTTTTTCGTATTCACGACATCCAGTTATGTCTCTGACATTACCAACCCGCCTTTTTTTATTGAATTTCGTTGTCACCCTATTTATAGGAAGAAATTTCCCTATAGCGAGGATTGAGGGGCACTTTGTTCGTGGCTCGTCTCGTCATCCATTACCGCATCAGTGGTATTGTTGTTGATTCCCGTCTTGAGTTCGTTGCTAGTTGCTGTAGATGCGCCTTGTTGTACATTGATTGCAGTTGCTGGTTGGTTGGAGGGTAAGTTGTTAACTGCAGCTGGTGTACTTTGTTCTATAAGGGATGCTGATGGTTTCGTTGAAGGGGATGCTTCATTGTTGTTGGTGGCTGTCACAGATGTACTGGGGTTGTTTGGGGCTGGTGTGAAGGAAGCACCGTTGTCCTTTGGTGTAGTTGTCTCCTTGTCCAGTTTATCACATGGCTTACCATAGTGAACAGCTTTTTGGCAATATTGATATGTGACCATCTGATTGTCATAGCTAACAAGTGATTTGCACGAGATTCTTGTATCCTGACCGAAAGTCACATAAGAAGAAATAGGCCTCTTCAAGCGCATGCGTAACAAACGTACGCCATTAGGAATACCAGGAAAAAAGTTCTTCCACTTTTCTTTTTCGATAGGGAGAATCTCTTCGTATTGGGACATAGTTTTGCGAATATAAGGATCGATTACGCTTGAGGGAAGATCATGCACACGCACTATCTTCCATATATACTGGAATGTTGTTCTTAATGTTTTCGTGCTCCACATGGTGCACATTGTTATTGTCTTTTGCTTCCATTGTAGCCTTCAGTACATAAATGTATTGTTGCCTGTAGTCCATTGCTGGTCAGCGCTTTGAAATCCGAACGTAGAGTCGGTGGGAAGCCTTTCAGGTAGAAAGGTGTCATTTTCTCCTTCTTCTGCAGTTCCTCTCCGACATCAACTGGAAGATCAGCGTATTAGTTGTTACTCAGCAAACGGTCGTTTACCTGTACATCACTTGGTTTCATATGCTTAGCATCCTTTGGATCCTTCTCGAATCTATGGCGCGTTTTACCCATAGCGCGGATAGATAGGCAGCTGCGAATAAAAGATAAAACAAAATTAGTCGTAGCAGGTTATTCAGGTTCCTTTTTCTGTTCGCAGAACGGGAAATAGTAAGACGATAGAAAACAGAGGTTTATTAGGTTTAGTATTACTGAATGGGCTGTCTACCTGTTAACAGCATCTCGTGGAATTTTCACGCAGAAACACGCACACACACAAAATGTCTGGCCGTGGTAAAGGAGGAAAAGCTAAGGGAAAGCCAAATCCCGGTCGAACCGTGCTGGTCTTCAGTTTCCAGTTGGCGGCAGTGATGGAGTACTTGGCTGCCGAAGTGTTGGAATTGACTGGTAACGCTGCCCGTGACAACAAGAAAACGAGAATCATCCTTCTCCATATGCAGCTGGCCATCCGTAACGACGAGGAGTTGAATAAACTGATCTCCGGAGTCACCATCGCACAGGGCGGTGTACTGCCAAGCATCCAGGCAGTGTTGCTCCCGAATAAAACCGAGAAGAAGGCCTAAATTGCGATTTCCGGAACATTATTGTGTTACCTCTTACAAAACCCGTTCTTTTCAGGGCGACCACATCACTGTGATAAAAAAATATTCAAAATTGCTTTGAGTTTAGCTCGTTGTTGATACGCCTGGAAAGTAGAATGCGTAAATCAAGTGGAAACCTTCGTTCTAACAATTTGTTCATTTTTCAGAAGTAAAATACAGATTCGAGACGACACTCACACTAGTATACAGATGTGTTCTATATTAATGAACTTTTTTTTATTTAATTTTTTTTAAAAACATTACAATTCACGGTACATTTGATTTTCACATCTGCAGTCTCTTAACTCTCGAATCGAACTGACTAGCTTGTCTTGCCTGAATGTTCGTTAGACCTGATTACCTAGCCCTAAACTTTTGTATCAGCGGTTACCCTGTCCGAACATGTCGAAGTTGTCGATGCGGCGTGGTGTTTTTTTTCTGATGCATTTACTAATGGTTCTTGGCTGATGCAACCACGATGGCCAGATGTCTGCTGCAATGTCAGCGGTTCGATAATTGGTAACAGTTGACATCTCCATGCGTTGGATACACTGGCGTCTTACTGCTGGCGTGCACTTTGCTGACGTCTGTGCGTACAGGCCATATGCTATTCGCTTTCGTCCATAACTTCCTCCTTCTTAGATTGAACCGTCTATTTTCAACCCTGATTGTGAGCTGTCTGCATCTTTGTCTATTGGAATTCGTGTGATTAGTTTCAGCTGAAGTTTGTAGATTTCTCTTATGATGAATTTAACGAAGGCTATGACGAGGCATGTGATTAAAACTATGGCTCCAATATTAAATACTCTAATCCTTTTTGTAATGGTTTCTAGATGCTCTAGCTTATGACGGTTATGTACGTGTAACAGTTCCAAATTGGTGATGGGCTCAGATAATAATTCTGATTTATTAACGTTCACTAGATGGAGTGGAAGAAGTTAGTTTTTCCTTTGAAAATCTTGCTGTTAAACTGAATTCTAATGAATTTTATGGAACAATTTTCGAATGATACAAGGTATATTCCTGTCAGATTTGTTGATCCAAAACCACAACTGTTCTGCATAAGTGTTGGTTCAATAAAATTTTTTATCAGTACTCCAAGGTTTGCGACTGATTAGAACTCCGAGAGCGTTGATGGCTTTTTAAAGATCAGGAATCAGAACTAATTGGCTCAAGTGGCAAGTTCCCCTAGTTATTTGTTTATTTGTGCCTTGCCTTAGCTTCTCTTCAATTTTCTGGTGGGAAGAGAAGGATAGAAGAAACATGGAAAGGAATTGTGAAGTGGGTGAGGTGGGAAAACAGCACAAAACACAAAAAAAAACAAATCTTTCTGCATCCCCGAAAGGGTGCTGAACACAAATCATTCTGCATCCCCGAAAGGGTGCTGAACGATCTGCAGGTGCCAAAATGCATAGTTAATAAAACCTCCAATCCCCGAGAGGATTTAGAGATTTTACAAAAGCGACACCATTCTGTATTCCTGGAAGAATGCAGAACGATTCGCAGTATGTACGAGCAGAAGTAAATTCAACACCCCATGGTGGATGCCAAACAATCTGCTTAAACCTGTTCAAGGTCAATATAGAAGAGATTCATTCACTCCAGGAAGAACGATGAGCCCTTCGGATTATAGCTTTTTACCACATTGGGCGAGAAACGATAGATTATCCTTCAATTTTAGCTCCGCATACACAGACTCAACCATGTATGGAGAACCAAAATCCCGGATACGTAGATGCGTCAATGCGGGACAGTTCATATCAGATGGTATGAAGTACCGTAATCGCATTAACAAATCACACGAATAATACTCAGCACGCTGAATAGAAGCCATGTGATAACTGAGTGTGCAATGTTTGGTCAGAGTTTTGAGCAGAAAACTACAAAGATGCTTGGAAAAAATTCAGTAGACACTTTGACATTTTCAGATTTAAATGTGGTAAAGCTGGTTTGTGATTTGAATGTGGCAAAGCTAGTGCAGAACCAACGAAATCATTCGTTGCAGCAGCTCTAGCCAACTCATCAGCCCATTCATTTCCAGTAATACCAGAATGGCCGGGTACCCATAAGAAATAAACAGCATTTGAAATGATGAGGACTCCAATTTGAGTTCGACATGCGATCACTAGATTCGACCGTGAATCATTTGAACTGAGTGCTTTTAAGGCTGCCTGACTGTCGGAACAAAACTGAATTCGTTTTCCAAAGTTTCACTGCTGAATTGCACATTCTATTCCACACAAAATCGCGTAGATTTCTGCTTGGAACACAATACAGTATCCACCAAATTAATGAGACTGCTCTAACCTCATTTCACGATAGTAGACATCAGCACCAGCTCGACCATTCAACAAAGAACCGTCCGTTTAACAAACTATGTGTTCATCAAGTTGTCGTTTCAAATATCCAGACAACCATTCCTCACGAAGAGGATAGCTCACATTGAATGTTTTGAAAGGAAAACTGCATGTGAGAGTTAGGTCACTAGGAGCGAGTAAATATTCATCCCACCTAACCATTTGAGACCACAAGCGAGTGTGACTAGTAGCATAGTCTATAGGGTTACTGTTCCAAAGCCCTGTAACCTTAAGACGGTATGCACAATATAATGCTTCTTGTTTTAGGAACACATGTAGTGGTTTAATGCACAGTAGCGCCTCTAAAGCAGCGGTAGGAGTTGACGTGAATGCTCCTGTCATCGACATTAGGGCCATCTTTTGGAGATGATTTAGCTTTGACTGAACTGTCGCAACTTCTCCTTTCTGCCACCGTACAAGACATCCATATGCTAAAATTGGTCTAACGATAGTTTTGTAGATATAGTGAATGTATCTGGGTTTGAGTTCCCATGATTTTTCAAAAGCTCGTTTGCATTGGCCAAAATCCATAGCAAAGCCTTGGTATTACATTCCTGTAGTGGAATTTGACCTTCTGTTTCAACAGACTTCGCAGCCGATTCAGAGTGTACAGAACCAGTGCGTAGCTGGTGCTACGATTCTACTGACACTACGAATCGTTCCAGGTCGGGGCTTGAACATACGACAACTGGTTTGTAAGACCAGCGCCCTATGCATTGAACCACCAACCCGGGACAACCCGGACCCGGCCGAAATCCATGCAAACTCTTTTAATCCTGAAGTCAATGTGAGCAGAAGAATTCAGTGTTGAATCAAGAATAACCCCGACGTATTTAACTTAATCAACCACAGTAACCTCTGAACCGAAGAACTGTAACGGACGAGGTCATGTTTTGATTTTTTTATTGATGTTTTTTAGATAAAGTGGAAGATTAGCGGGCTAAGTTTTTCCTTTGAAAATTTTGCTGTTGAACTGCGTTCCATTGAGTGTTATGGAACAATTTTCGGATGATATAAGGTATATATATATATATATATATATATATATATATATATATATATATATATATATATATATATATATATATATATATATATATATATATATATATATATATATATATATATATATATATATATATATATATATATATATATATATATTCCTGTTTGATTTCTTGATCCTAAACCACAACTGTTCTACATAAGTGTTGGTTCAATAAAGTTTTTTATCAGTACTCCAAGGTTTTCGACTGGTTTGAACTACAAAAGCGTTGATGGCTTTCTGAAGATACAAATACCAGGATTTTGTTGTTACTGGATGTTGAAAAGATTTGGTGTGTCACAAAAACTGTTTATTTTAAGGTTATTGCATGGATGTTTTACCAGATACCATTCGTTGTTGCCAACAAGAACGTTGGTAGAGTTTATTGCAATGGTTTTGCCGTTTATGGGAATAGTTTCTATATGAAGTTATACATATTCTCCTCGTCTAAGCTTGGGAATTTTGATGAGGACTATTATGTCTGATTCGTTATGAAAAGCTTCAGGTTCCAGAAACTCATGAGTTTGATCATAGCTTTCAATTGTTATGCCTTGTGATTCAAACAGTTGCGTTGCAAGTTGCAGTTCTGGAGGTTGTAAGAACGTTTTCGATATTATATCAAGTTTCGATAATTGTACTGATTCGAAGATTGTCAGTAGATGGTTTTGGATCACGTCGATGTGGAAGTCGATGCTGTGTAGAATGTATTTCCAGTTCTGGCTTGTTTTATGATGCTATCAATTTCTATAGATTGTATATAAGCTTTTTTGTCAAATTGTTATTCAATTTACTCTGACCTGTTAATTGTTTTCTGTAATTAAAGCATTGCTTGAATATTTCAAAGATTCCAATTGATTTTCAATTTTGAGTAAATCTTCATTATGAAGGTTTCCCGTTATCATTCTTATAGTAAATCCAAGAAAATTGAGAGATCGGTTTGTTTTTCTTCGTTTTATAGTTAGATTTTTTAGTACAAAATAAGCTTGGCTATGTTTTTGTTTTAAAATGGTGACTGTTTCGATAGTATTTTAATTTTCTTGTAGCTTATTAATTATTGTTCCATACTGTTTTAAAATAATTCTAAATCAATACAAACGGATTTTGTTTTGAAGACAACGATGCCTGGATTGATGTTTTGTTCGATTATTTCTATGTAATAGTATGTTCACATTAGCGCTGATATCAAGTGATATACGGATATACTTGATATCCGATGATATCATGTGCGATATCACTTGATATCCCATACAATTTTATGTCAACGCGTATCACCATTTTGGCATGATATCCGGGATATCATGTACGATATCATGTCGAGTTGTCAAAAATCGCTACTAGCAACACGGATAACGGCATTGAACGTACTCATTTATAAACGTCACTATGAGAGTGACAGTAAACAATCATTATAATTTTTAATTTTTCAACGAATAGTGGGGTTCGGAAACCATTAATTGCAAGACTTCAATTATTGATTGAATTGTAGGAGAGAAAAGCAATATTATTGATCTTATTCCTAATGGGAACATTCAATATGACAACTTGATTGTCAAACGATATCATTTCGATCATATGTGAACACTTCGACATGATATGCATATCATCTCGGTATATCAAGTGATATCAGCGCTAATGTGAACATGGTATAAGAGGGACTGATGAAATCACACCACAAAAGTATGATGCAACAATAAATTATAGTAACTCTGGGTGTCATCTTCCAGCTGTAAAGAAATATTGAATTGAAGAAAAATAATGGAATTATTAATTATTGTTAGGGTAAAATATTTCGTTTTCGTTTTAACTAAGTTTTATGGATTTTTCTTCCGCTCTCGTCAATTATGTTTCCCTATTTTCTGCTACTTTCAGTTCCTGAGTTCGAGGTTGGTGCTTAAAGAGGCGGGTAGGGTCTAACACTTTTATTTATTTATTTATTTATTATTTAATAATGCTCATCTGATAATAAGTCTTAATGAGCTACTAATAGCTACCTAACAAGTTATTTTAACGGAATAAAAATAAATACAACTTAGTGCCACAGTAACCTGTGACGAAGCTGAGATGACGTTGTGACGAAGTCAAACAAATCGCTGAACTCGTTAAAGCGGCGGATCATTGCCAAAATCGGGCTGTTTGAAGCATAGCTGGTATTGCGTAGATCAGTATGTAGTAAAGGTCGCGGTCGAAAAATACGTGTAGGAGCATACAAGCTCACTTGGGATAAAAGATTAGGAGCATCATATTCAGCCAGTAGTAGCTTAGATATGAAAATCGCTTGTGATGCATGTCGTCGATCGGCTAAAGATTTAAGTCCTAATAGTTGACGACGATCCTCGTACGGCGGTAAACTCAACGGGTTGCTCCAGGGCAGTTCACGTAATGCATAACGTACAAATTTTCGTTGAACAGCTTCAAGTCTTTGAATCCACGTGACGTGGTAAGGACACCAAACAACATTCGCAAATTCTAGCTGCGATCGTACCAAGGAACAATATAGCGCCTTTAAACAGAGTGGATCACGAAATTCTCTTGAGATTTTGAATATAAATCCGAGTAACCGATTTGCTTTGTCAATCGTAGCCGCAAGATGACGAGTATATGTTAGTTTCTCATACAGAATAACACCTAAATCCACACGTTGCAGTTCAGTTCCAGCCACAGTATAATTGAAACTAAGTTTGTTTCTCGTACGATAATAGCTGATAACATAACTTTTTGTAACACAGAGAACCATTATGTTTCGTACACACCATTCATAAAACATATCAACAAGATGCTGCAATTCTTGGCAATCAGCTTCTTTGCGAATAACGAGGAATATTTTCAAATCATCGGCGAACAATAGCTTTTCACCTTGCCTTAAGACAAATACAACATCGTTAATAAACAGCGAAAAAAGGAGTGGTCCAAGTGTGCTTCCTTGAGGAATTCCGGAACTGTTGGTAAATGAATTAGATACCGTGCTTCCAATTTGTACTACATCTTGACGGTTGACGAGATATGATCGAAGCCATTGACAAAATCGAATCGAACAACCTAGCTTAGTAAGCTTAGTAAGTAAAATTTCGTGGTTAACTGAGTCAAAGGCAGCCTTAAGGTCTGTGTAAATCACATCAATCTGGTATTTTTTAGACATTTGCTCGGTGCAATAAGACGTGAAACTAACTAGATAATTCTCAACCGATCGACCGGGAAAGAATCCATGCTGGCAATTGCTTATATAATGACAACAAGTTGACAAAAGGTTTGCATTGATGAGTGATTCAAAGATCTTAGATTCAACACACAGCGACGTGATTTCTCGGTAATTGACAACGTTACACTTGTCACCTTTCTTATAAACCGGGAACATAACGGAATTTTTCCAATCAGTAGGGAATGTTTGTTGCTGAAGCGACAAATTGAAGATATATGTTAGTGGGACTGCTAAAATATCCGAACATTTTTTCAAAATTGCAGAAGGCATTGCGCTTCGACCTGGTTCAATTACGGATTTCACATTCCGGATGGCAGAAAGTACCATTTGTTCTGAGATAACAAAAACATTCCTATCGATGACATCAGCAGGAACATCACGGACAGCGTTTTCAAGCTCAATAGCGGATGGTGAGTGAGATGAAAAAACACTGGCGAAATATCTAGCAAACAGTCCACATTTATCAAATACAGTCGTAGCTTCATCGCCGTTGTAGAAAATCGTGGATGGGAGACCAGTTTCCTTCCTCTTCGTATTAACAAATGACCAGAAGCTCTTCGGATTTCGCCTTAAGTTATGTTGCATACGGTTAACATAGCGATTGTATAAGAGCTTATTGTAGTTGCGGTATTCGTTGCTGGCTATTGTAAAGTGACGTTTAGAAATAGGACATCGCCTATAACTACGTAGGGCTTTAGCACGAATACGCTTAAGATTCTGTAATAAAGCATTAGTCCATGGCGGTTTCCTCGGTGGTTGACACTTAGGGACTGAGTTCTCGACACAATTGTTTAACAAACGATTGTAGTATAAGACAGCAGCATCAATATCGTCGTATTCATGTAACGTTCTCCAATCGATTTGCAGCAACAAGTCACGCAATGTAGATAAATTTGTGTTGCGAAAATTTAAGCGATCAAATGAAATCGATTCATCGTATAGCATCGAACCTTTGATCGAAATATCGATATCTAGCACCGGATGATAGGCATCACACGGAACCATAGCATTCAAAGCTTCTGAGACAGTGCATTCGGGTAAACCGTCGTCGTTAACAAACACCAGATCAAGAAATCGTGATTGGTGATTCGAAACCGTACTAATTTGATGAAGTCCATTAAAGGCAAATCCATCTAAGAGGATTCGGCTGGCGGTGGTCGTTGTCGAGGCCATAGGGTCAGGGTAAGCGTAACCATAATCCGACGATATCCAGCTGAGACCGGGTTGATTGAAATCCCCAAGAACAATAATCACATCGTTACCATTTGACTGAGACGAAACACGTTCGATAGCATCGAGAAGTTGTTGCATAATACCACAATCGTGACGCTTTTCCGGAGGGATGTAAACAACTCCAATGAAGTAATTCTTAGTTGGTGCAGATATCTTAGTCCAGACAGACTCAATCGTTAAGCAATCCAGAATGACCTCACTAGAGGTAAGTGTAGCGGAAGCAGCTATTAAAACTCCATCACCACGACTGCGAGAGCTATTGGTAGAATTGCGATCAGCACGATAAACCGAGAAAGCAGCTCCAAAAAGTTGCAACGAAGTTGTTCTAGAGCCCAACTAAGTCTCGGTGAGAACAAATATATCGTAGTCACCGTCAATAGCAGCTAAATATACATCGTCGATTTTTGAGTTTATTCCTCTAACGTTTTGGTAGTACAATCTCAAATACTCAGTGCTAGTGACGGGGGCAACCACGTCATCATCATGAGAATGCCTACTGTGGTAAGCAATGCGACTATTATACTGCAATACAGGACGATGGAATGATGAGGTTGTCGAAATAGTTGAACAATACTCGCCTGAGATGGGAACCAAATGGTTCCCACTGTCCATTAAAGAGCTCGTTGATTCTAGGTTCACGTCGTCTATTGAAGCATTGGTGTACTTAGAGATGAGGCATCCGTCCGTTTTCGAAATTTTGGAATAGAGTATTCAAGAAATTCGCGAAACATAATCCCTTCAGGCCAAGTCGATGGGTCTAAAGCAGCTGCTTTTGAAGCCGGATCTAGGCCGACTTTAAACGATATGTAGCTCATATTGCTAAAATCGGTTCCTTTTGCCACCAGCTTTACAACATCAGGATCCTGGGTCATCGCAAGATTGGCACGAACCATCGCAGAGATTTGTTCATTGGATACATCGGGGCGAATTCTCGAAAGGTACAGCCAAAATTTGTTTGATGGTTTGACGCTGGGAACAGATACTACGTTTGTCCCCAAGTGCTTCATGCCGGTCAGACACTCTTCAACTTTGTTATCTGATTCGGGACCGCGGGGTCGCTTAGCAGCGCGGCGGGGTATGAGTCGAGGCCATCGATTGTTAACAGGTGTAGAATCAGGAGCATCTGGTTTCGATAACTGCTCAGTTCAGTTTGTAGGTTGTTTATAGCAGCGGTTAGCATAGTTAGAGGTGACTTTTCATCAGCTATTTTGGTTATAGAGCGGAGATGCGAATTATCAAATAAGTCGGCACAGTTGTCACACATCCAAAACAAATTTTTACGATGGGTTGTGAAATAGCCCATAAACGCGCGAGACACCAGAGCAAGTCATATGGAAAAAACCTCCGCAGTAACCACGACAAGCGATATATTCAATGCCGGTAATTGATTGGCTGCATTTGGCACAATTCTTTTTCATGATGATTGTAGCAGCCGATTTGATAGCACAGCGCAAATGCGATAGATGTTATTGTTTAGTGTTAGCACACAATAGGCCCTCGAAGTGAGAAATGCGATACCCGAAAAATAGTCTAATACACGGTTGAATCAGTAACTCGGTGGCGAAAACGGTTTATACAGGAACAGGCGGTTATGAACTAATAAACGCACAATAATTCAGAATCGTCACAATGCAAAAACAAATTAAAATTTAGTAAAACAGGAGCTTTAAAAATCTTCAAGCAAAACTCGGCAGTGTTTTGACAAACCATTTAATGTTATCTTCATATTTTCTTATAGTAAAACATTTCAAGAATTTTCTGTGAAATTTTCAAGTCTATTGGAATGAAACTCTGTAAGTTATGGACCGTTATATATGGCTATCTTATTCTACGAAGAAGCAAGAGCTCAGCGCACAGGTCCAAGATTTCTACTTCGATTGACTTCAAAACTTGACAAAACATTCTTGAAATGTTTCATGATAATAAACTATAAAAGTAAAAATATAATTTTTTGAAAATGTAGTTTTCACTTTGAACAACCACCAAAAATGAAAAAAAATTAAAAAAATCAAACAAAAACGTTGGGGTTTAGAAAAACTTCTACTCTAACTATGCATATTTGACTTCTGATTAGTCTGCGCTGATGTACAGTGGACACCGCAAATCATGATTTCTAAGAAGCGTCTTCAAAAATACCTCAATATTTTTCCATTATAAAATGTTGTTCGAATGGTGCTTTTTATCATGCAGAACATTTAAATTTATTTTGTTGAACAATAATTCTGGACAAAAAAATCGCAAAAATGATTTGTTTGCGAGTGTATCGATTCATTATAAATGGAGACTGCCAAATTAATTTTTGCTGTTTCCGACAAATCTTTTGTTGTTTCTCTAATACTTAAAATGTTATGCAGTTCTCTTAACGTTCTGTGAACAATTTCAACCGTTCCGTTGGAAAATGACTGCCCAACACTTATATAATGGTACTCAACATCATTCTCTTCAAGGAATTCTTTAATTGTTGTTGAAGTGAATGATGCTTCTTGGTCCATGACGAACAGGGAAGGTTTTCCTACGTTTGAAAAGAAGTGAGTTATAGCTTCAAGTATGTGTATAGCGTTGCGCGTCCATAGAGGGATCGCCATTGTTAGTCTTGAAAACTTATCGCATAATGTTAGATAATGTTTGTTATTGAAATGTCCATATGTACAATTTGCAACGGTTTTGTAAGTGTTGCTGATAATTTATATTGTTGTTTATATGGTCACACTTAGCTGTTTGGCATAATCTGCAAAGGTCAATAAATGTGTTAATTTTTGGTTTCATGTTCGGGAAAAAATATTTTCGGGTTATGTGAGATTTAGTTTCGGTAATGCCTCTATGGTTCGCGTTGTGTTGTCTTTGGATTATTAGGTCTTGTTCAAGTTCGTCAAATATGTCTTCTGGCAATTGTTGCGTCCAGAATATTTTAAATGTCTTCGCTCTGGAGAAATACTTCTTGTATATTGTTTGCAAACTACACAGTATAAGTTGTGCCATATTGTCACTAGAGAAGGAATTTGCGTTTACTTCTGTTTGCTGTTCTGGTTCAGGTTCGATACGAAAAAGTGCGTCCGCAATTGTGTTTAGTGTTCCTTTTTTGTTCTTGATTTCGGCTTCAAGTTCTTCTAAAGCAAGTTTCCAATGTAAAAGTCTTCGGTTTAAATCATTTTCCTGTCGGAGGTAGTAGGGTTTCCATTTACACATATCATGTCTCGGGTTTTGCCTTGCCTGGGTTGAAGTTGTTGCTGCTGCTGTTTTAAGATGCTATTCTTAATTTAAAGAGCACCGATTCTTTGCTCCAAGCTTTGGATTTGATCAAATATGGCTTGTAGATTAATATTTTCCATTTCAGAGAACTTTAAGGCTCTTACTTTTGGAATTGGGTTGAATTTGGGCATAAAATTGTAGTAAAAGAAAACGGAAAAATTACTCACGGTTCCGCGTTCTTGAAGGATTGAAATCCACCGCTTTATTGTTGAAATCTTCTAATTGGTTGACACGAATCGCCTACGGGATGGCGTACGATGAACCTCGATGGAACTTCTTAGCCGGTCAGCCAACGTTGCGTGTTGAACACTAGTTTGTTAATTTGAATTTAAAACAAAAGTTCCACGTGTTGGGTTTTTGTTATAATAGTAAACTTTCACTTCACTAGTTAGAGATTCTTCACTAAATCGTAGAACTGACTAGCTTGTCTAACCTGAATGTTCGTTAGCCGTCAGCGGTTATCTTGTCCGAACATGTCGAAGTCGTCGATGCGGCATGGTGGTTTCGGCTGATGCAATTACTAATAATTCTTGGCTGATGCAACCACGATTGCCGGATGTCAGCTGCAATGTCAGCGATCCGATAATTGATAACAGTGTGGTTGACATCTCCACGCGTTGGATACACTGGCGTCTTACTGCTGGCGCGTACTGTGCTGGCGTCTGTGCGTACAGGACATATGCTATTCACGTTCGTTCATAACTCTATATCAATATTTTCTTTTTCGCATTGCGAGACAGCGTTAAGATCGTAATTGAATTTGTTAGATATCACGATCAGAAGGCGCTTCATACTTAAGTATTTGAGACAGTATACAGATTGATCTGTATACGTGGCAACTCTGTTTCGCACGGCATACTTCCAAACGACCCCCATGCTTGTATAAAGATGTGTTCTTTATCACTACTTTCATTTTCGCATTGCGTGAGTTGTAATAGAATGTGTTAGTGGCGGTGCAAACTTTGTATATTTCCATTTTGATAAATCTGATTATTTTGTTTGAAAGAGAAAATTGAACTTATTCTTTATGATGATCTGTAGCACTGAAATGCTTTGAATTTTCGCGACCAACAGGATCTGCATTTAGATCCGAGA
Source organism: Malaya genurostris (assembly GCF_030247185.1). Classification (NCBI taxonomy): domain Eukaryota; kingdom Metazoa; phylum Arthropoda; class Insecta; order Diptera; family Culicidae; genus Malaya; species Malaya genurostris. The sequence goes on along the minus strand of NC_080571.1, from coordinate 165,258,069 downwards.
TAGTTCTTTGCGTGTACACTGATGACTTCAGCTGGCAGGCTTCTGGTTTGGTTTCACTGTGTGGCCGGCCCGATGTTACTCTGTAACCGTTGCTCACAAAATGATAGAAAAAGTGGCAAAATCACCTTTTATATCGCTGGAGCAGCACATATTTTGTTCTTTACCTCAGAACGCGTTCTGAATTGCTGGTGCTGAAATGGATCAAGTCAGACAGGTTTTTTAATAGTGTAATATTGAAAAACTTCAATGTTAATAAAGTATACGTTCAAGTTGAAAAATTTCGAATCTTTTTAGATTATATAAATCCATGCAAAGATACTGAGCTATGAGCTTTCGAAAAACGAGAGAAGCAAACAATCGTCATATGTTTTCCTCTTTGATTCTCGTTGATACCAAGCATTTCAGAAAAGTTTAATTTTGAACTATTTGAGATTATGTCACACCACTGAAAATTTCATCATAAAATTGTGATCATATTTTCGATGGTATGTAGCAAAAATTATGTTGATACGTTAGATGCAACAAGAGATATTTACGATCAAAAGCTTATCACTCTCTCAAAGGGTAAATTTTGGAAAGGCGTCCCATAGTAAAGTAAGTCGTATTCACAAAAGTGTGTCCTCCCGGAGAAAGTGAGAAAAGTATACGACGGGCTAGCCGGTTCATAATTACAGGATGTTCGTGGTGTAATATTTATCGACTACCTTGAGAAAGGAAATACCAATAACAGTGAATATTATACAGCGTTATTTGAGTATTTGAAGGCTGAAATTACAAAGAAACCATAGCATATGGCAAAGAAAAGAATTTTGTTTCATCAAGACAACGCACTGTGTCACAAGTCAATCAAAACAATGGCAAAACTACATGAATTGAACTTCGAATTGCTCCTAAATCTACCGTATTCGTCAGAATTGGCTCCCAGCGATTACTGGCTGTTCGGAAACCAGAAAAATTGGTCACCGTTAAGAATTTTCGCACAAAAGAAAAGGATCTTGCTGAAACTGAGGCCTATTTTGATAGAAAATTGTTTTTCGAAAGTGGTACTGAAATGTCATAGCGGCGTTGGAATGCTTGCGTTACTCTTGAGGGAGATATTGTTGATGAATAAAGTTAATTTTAAAACAAGAAAATCGTATTCTCTTTGTTAGGAGTATTTGACGATTGAATCACGAATCGCATGTGATTGTTTCACACACTTAAGATGGAAAGACGATCTACAATATCCACTGCATACAATTTCTTCTGCTTTTGCTACTTCACTGACACAAGCACAACAAGCTGAAGCGGAATCCATTGTTAGGTTTAGGATGAATAATCAGTTTTAAAATCTCTCTGGAATTGCTGGTTCGATGGCTTGAAACAAGTGTACTCCAGATGAAATTGGTGATACGTAGATCGGCGGTTTTGATGAAAACGTAAGTTGTGGTGGAATGGATATAAACATGCAAAAAACACTGGTTAAAAAGAGAGCTCGATATTCAAACAACCAGACTGTTACCTCAACTGTCAACAACTTTCAAAAATTTACTTTCTGGGAGAGTGTTAACACATGGGTAAAAAGTTCAATTTCGTCAAACTACTTGATGCAGAACTCACTGACCAGTATATCATTTACCGATGTGATCGCAACAATCTTACAAGCCGATATCTTCGAGGTGGCGGTGAGCAACATGCAGCCTGTGTGAATGAGCTCTCTAATAAACTAACTGATCGTGATAGAATTGTAGTAGTAGGTGATTATAATTTACCAATGTTGCGTTGGAGGAAGTTAGATGTTTTCTTCCTAATAACGCATCTTCAGAACAAGAATTGTTATTAGTTGAATCCATGATCGCTACTGGATTGCAACAAATTAACAATTTGACTAATTTAAATGGAAAACTTTAGATTTGGCATTAGTTAGTTGCTTCACTGACTGTGAAATTTTTGAACCGTCCTTACCTTTGATGAAACTGGATCAGCACCACTACCCTTTTGTTCTCACAATGCAAGCTTCACATACTTTATTGACGAATGACAATGCAGACTTTTATTATGATTTCAATCAGTGCGATTATCAACTACTGAATGCGGAAATCTCTCGTGTAAATTGGATGGATATACTCAGACAGAGCGCTGTGGATGATGCAGTAGACTTGTTTTATCGTATATTAGATTCGATTTTTCAACATCTCGTGCCGTGTAGGAGACGCGTGTGCAACTAGAACAACAAGCGGCCTTGGTGGAATGATGAGCTGCAGTTCTGGTCTTATCTGCGAAGTAAAAAGTCTTCCCAAGGATTTCCTGGAAGCATCTACTACCGAAACCAATCTTCAACAACATCTGTTGACTCAGCCAATCTATTCTGTTCTTTCTTTCAAAGCGTGTTAAGTAATAACTCACCACCTTTGTCAGAATCGTACTTGAATAGTCTACCGTTGTATAATGTAAATCTACCCGCTGCTGTTTTCACCCAAGACGATTTGCATAATAATCTATGATTAGTTGATGGATCGAAGGGACCGGGCTCGGACGGCCTTCCGCCATCTTCTGTAAAGCAATGCTCATCTGCTTTGGCTTTGCCGGCATCTCTTATTTTCAATCGTTCTCTCGCTAAGGCTATTTTCCTGCGAAATGGAAAGAAGCTGTTATAGTACCAGTTCACAAATCCGGAAACGTACATGACGTCACGAACTAGAGAGGCATTTCTATCCTTAGCTGCCTATCAAAAGTTTTCGAGCGTATGCTGTTGGATATTATTTACCCGTCAGTAAAGCACATCCTCACAACCGATCAGCACGACTTTGTCAACAACGACCATTTAAAAATTTACCGAATCATCACAAGCCTTGTAGATTGTTATGCGCTACAAATGGACATTGAATGTGTCATAGATTAGTGTGATAGAAACGGCATGAGTGTTAATGTTAATAAATGTAATACTTTAACATTTTCACGAGTTCAGTCTACAATTTTGTTTGAATACTCAATGATGGCGAATCCTGTCAAAAAAGTTTCTTCTGTAAAAGATTTAGGCGTAATTCTCGACCGTAAGTTACGCTTCACCGACCAGCTTTCGATGGCTATTGCTAAAGCTTTTACCGTCCTGGGACTTATCAAACACAACACTAAAGACTTTAGCGATGTTTATTGTCTCAAGGCCGTTTACATTGCTCTAGTGCGCAGTATTCTAGAATACGGAGTTGTAATCTGGGCTCCATACCACAACGTTCACATCGATCGGATCGAACTAGTGCAGAAATATTTTGTCCGATTCGCGCTTCGAAGACTTCCTTGGCTTGATCGGCTTCAGCTACCACGTTACAAAGATCGCTGTGTTTTCATCAACTTACCCACGCTACAAAACCGGCGGATATTTTATCAACGACTCTTTGTTTTTTATTTGCTTAATAATAACATCGACTGCCCCACGCTTCTGGCAAAGATTCATATCAATTTTCCGGGAAGATCTTTGCGAAGAATGGAATTCATCGCACACAGTATGGACAAAATAATCCAATGGATGTTTGCTGTAATCAATTCAATAGAGTTTATCATCTGTTGGATTTTACTACGAACAAAGACACTTTTAAGTCGAAAATATTGATAAGTTAATGTTTTTAGACTAGATAGGTAATAATAAGTCTGTGCGATAGTTTTTACTCTAATCGAAGACAAAAAGCAAAAAAAAAATTTTTTTGAAAGGTATTCTAATGTGATTAAGTCGTTACAGTCGTCGAGTTACGCCAATTTTTGCCCAATATCTCATTTAAATTTTTCATTTTCTTTCATTAACCAATTTCTTTTTTAATATTCACACAGAAAAAATCAGGAAACGATATGGAGGGATGGATCAGATAATATGTCATACAATTGAGCGTAGTAGTGGTTCCAGCTTAGGTATATCACTAGCGGGGCATCGAGATAGAACAAAAATGGCTTGTTTCATTGCTGGAGTGAACCCTCAAGGATTAGCCTCATCATTTCCTTTTCAAGTTGGGGATGAAATTCTCGAGGTAATAAACATTTATACAACAAAACTAATGGTAAGTGTTATTTGTTAAAATCGTAATCATGGATCGCATAAAATTAGCTGTTTTCCTGATCTGACTTTCAAAAACACAGTAATACACAGTGATTTTACAGTGACTCACAATGAAACAAGAAAGAGGCGATTAGTACTGTGTTTCCTTGAGTTCTGAGGAGTTTCCAAATGATGCTGATACGAATACATTTAAGACGAAGATTTTAAAAATTGTTCTATAACATTCAAAAACTCATTGAACGCTTTAATTGCATTTCATAATACCAAAAGTTATATATAAAAAGTGTGCTCTCGCAGCATCAACCGTACTAGAAAATAAAGCAAGTTGAATACAATTGAATGAGACTATTTCATAATCTGACTCTAAATAATGTGCAAATCCATAGAAGGAAAATTTCACAACTGGCCGAAAATAACATCATGATCCACCTGTATATACAATGGTATGAATCCACTAAACTGGTAAACATTCCGTCATTCGGCGGAAAAATTTACCCCGAATTGGTACACTGGTAACCTATTTCCTGTTGTATTTCCGTACCGTTGACCGAAGGACTGCTGGAGCTTGAATAATGCAGTTGTAAGCGGCTTTGGCCTTGCGAAGCTGTCACCGTCACTGTTAGATTGGCTATTGATGGAATGGACTGGAAATGTTCGCTGAGCTATGACTTCAAAATGTGAGCAGGTTACCACCTATCATGGGCTGTTATTAATGCTCGTATATTGTTTTGGACGAGAAATAGAATATTTAGCGTAAAAAAGCGATAGACCCTATTAAGGCTGCTTGATAGTCTGCTCTTCCCTACCAGAAACAGATTGCTATGAGAATATCAAACCGTAATTGGTGTTAACGATTGATTAAGTTTAGATGGTTTGACATAAAGTCGATATAACTAGGTTCAGTTTTTGCAATGACTGAGTGGAAACAAATATCGGAGATCCCAAATGAATGAGAAACTCACAGAAAAGATGATTTTTTGAAAAAAGATACGCTCAGAGAAAGAACTTCCCGAATCTGCGTTCTTATGTAATCCGTTCATACGCATTACCATTTTCGCCACTCTGAGCTATGGGAGACACGGCACTACCACAAGACTAGGTTTGATAAGCATACATCGAACATGGTCTAAATGCGATTTATGAACCCTGAGCACACATACACTAACTATTGAATTCTTTTGCACTTGACACTGCCAAGCTTAATATGGGCTGATCGCCTTAAAATAGGTACCCAATCAAATTGCAATTAACCTATATTAGAATACACTATGGATCTAGATTTGATGTTTGTGCTGGCACCAATAATATTACTATCAAATTTTAGCACTGATTGTAGAATGCGCTCATCGGGATTATCAATATCATGTACGATTAATTTAAGCTCTCCTATGGCACCGTTAACTAGTTCAATTTTAACATCAATGTTAGTTGAGATCATGTAGTGCATTCCAAGCTTCAACTGCAATAAATAAGGTAGACCTCCTGTTTTCACTACGCTCATCTTATGTATCTTTAATCTAGCACTCGCTAATTGTTCCGCATTTCGGTAACCTGTGGAAGAATTATTGACAATGAATTCATAGCCCTCTCGTTCACGCAATGCTGTCGTATTATAACTTTCAACATCCATGTTGCGGATGTGCTTGTCTACGCTACTCAGCCATTCGAAAGAAGGTTCCACTCCCGAAATCAGCCAGTTTTATTGATTGTTCTTTCGCATCTTAGTCAGTGGTACATATTTTATGCGCATAGATTTTTATTTAAAAAACAAGATTTTCGTTTTTCCAAAAAAAAATTCATGGGACACTAAATGTCCAAAGCCATAGAAAATGCTCTTTCAGATTACACCGTGAAATAGTGGTTTCGTAAACCTACCATTCAAGCTCACAGAGAAAGACCGGTTTCATTAGATAGTATCGAAACTACTTAAAATGGAGCTGTATGATTCTAAAGTGACTGTGTGCGATGCGTAACCGATGCTACAAGGATTACTACTAAGCGCACACGTCATTATTTGAGACAAATTCTGCAAATTGAAAAGATATTCTGCTTCTGAGTACAAAAACATGCTTATTCGGGCTAACGCATGTTTGGCTATGCTGATTTTGTTGAACTTTTGGTGTTGTTGAGTAACTGTTCATGAAACCTTGATCCATTATTTTAAGCCCGATTACCCTATAATGAACTAGGGGGACGGCTATGCTGATTTTGTTGAGCTTTTGGTGTTGTTGAGTAACTGTTCATGAAACCTTGATCCATTATTTTAAGCCCGATTACCCTATAATGAACTAGGGGGACGGGTATAGCGTGATGGGATAGTCGATGCCTTTCACGCAGCCCACCTGGGTTCGATTCCCAACCCCGCACATAGGGTCAGAAAGTTTTTCTGGCCCGAAGAGACGAATGACCTTAAGGTTAAAATCTCTATAATTGAAACATAATAATAATAATAATATAATGAACTAAAATCGTTGAGTGCTCCGAACCGACCTAGGAAGACGCCATGGGTCGGAGACGTCATTGCATCTGTTTTCTGGCATTGCTATTTTATACTTTTGATAGACTAGCCTAGGAAGGTATAGTGGAAGTAAATTTGTTCAGTAAATAACCATCAAGAATTTGCAAACTAGAAGGGTTTACTGAATAGCTTTAAGGTCAGAATGGTCAGAAAGTTTTTCAGACCCGAAAAGAGGAATGTACTTTTGGTTAAAACCTCTACAATCGAAACCAAATAAAAAATATAATCTCTCACCCTTTAGAGATTTTTGCTTCAATCCCTCACAGTACCATTCACTTTGAGCAACCATATGTCAATAACAACTTGATAATTTTACATAAAATTCATACTGTATTAATTTCTAATTAAGAATAATAACAACTTAAAACTTGAATATTAGGCAACCCATAACTGATTCTTTATAATCTACAAAGTTATTTAAAGCATACCGAGAATTAGATACATAGACCCGTCACGAAACGAAATCCTGGGTACGGGCCTGCTTGCAACCGTGTGTGAATAACATGAGGCATATCTGCACCTATCATGCTTACTTCGTCGATAATAATCGCATTAACCCCTGCAAAAGCATTGCGATACAGTTGAAGTGCTTCTAACCCGAGTTTCAAATTACTTCTACGTGCAATCGAAACCCGAAAAGCGGAGTGAACTGTAGTGCTATGTATGTAGGCTATGCAATCGCTGTGAAAACCGGTTTCACAACCGAGGCCCGAAAGACCGAGTGTCATATCTCTTTCTCTCTCTCTCGGCGTGTGTGTTATGTGTATGTGACAAATAATGTCACTCAATTTTCTCAGAGATGGCTGAACCTATTTTCACAATTGATTTAAATGAAAGGCCTTAAGGTCCCATACAAAGTTCCTGAGTTTCGTATGGATCCGACTTTCGGTTCCGGAATTACAGGGTGATATGCACGAAGAAAAGGAAACGTAAAACGTACTGCTAAATTCATCTAGTTCGCATATCTAGTTAGTTAGTGAATATATAAAACTACTTTGGGATTAATAGTTCCCGGTTTCCGCTTCCGAAAGCACCGATAATAGCTAAGAAAATCTCAGAAAACGTAATTCACTTCGATTTCTCAGCAACGGTTAAACCGATTTTCACGAATCATGATTCAAATTAAGGTTCTCATTGCCTTTAAATACTGTGCAATTTCATCCTGATCCGACTTCCGGTTCCGAAATTATAGGACGATGAGTGTCAAAACATTCAAATTTAAAATGACGATGCAAAACTAGTACGCAACGGTACGTGCGGCTTTGCTCCGTTCGCTGCGTGCTTTGTTCAATTTCGTATAGCGTGCAGGGTTGCCACATTAATATCTATATTTTTCAGGTGAAAAATATGTAAATTTCTAATCCTTTTCTAATCCGGTTATTCAATTTGTACCTACTTGTTAGTGTAATTACAGGATCATGATAACGATGCTTTTCTATAGAAGTGTTATTATTGCCTTTCTCATATAGAAAGTTTAAACAATCACCTGAAAATTGACACGATTCATCGAGCTGAACAATGTATGTGTCTATGTGTGTATTGTATGAGTATGTATTAAATGATGTCACTCATAAAATAAAAAAATCTCGTAGAAGATGAACTAGTGGTCAAAAAGTTTAAAACGAGACGCACTCAATTTTCTCAGAGATGATTTGATCGATTTCCACAAACAGACTCAAATAAAAGGTCTTATAGTCTCATAGGTTGCTGTTTAATTTCATTCGGTTCCAGAACTATAGGGTAAATTGTGTTTAATCATTTAGTGCGACGATGCAAAATAGAGAAAAAATCTCATTAACTTGACATAACTGTTTACAATTTGAAATGATTATGTTAGTTTATACCCAACGAAGGTTTCTTATTTAATTCAAGATTGAAAAAAAAATTCTTCACAAAATCTTCTGGTGATATTTTGGAAAACATAAATAATATCAGAAAGGTATCATTGCACCACTAGGTGGATTTAAAAAAGATTTTCAAGTTAATTGTGCGCTTGGCTAAAACGAATATAAGTCTTCATCAATATTCTCAGAGTAAACGTTTTACCACATCCTGCGGGACCAGTGAAAATTATTTGTGAAGGCGTGTTGATCCCATCTAACGCGTGTAGAATATCAATCAAATGTAAAATCAATTTTATTTGATCTACATTTGTGGATTAACAATGGTACAATAATCCTGTTTGCTCATGGCAATGGAACGTTTTTTGATGACTGCTGACAGGGCTCCAGTAGGCAACTGAACGATATATTCTTAATCGTTGGGCTCCATAGTTATGCCTCGTACGTACTCATTGTGTTTTTCGTTGAAATTTTTATCTTCCATTTTCCTCTGTTGCACGATGATATTCTTCGACGATTTGCTCCAACCTAACATTACAATTGTAATCCTTCATCTTGTCGAAAATAACAGTGTTATTTTGATTTAAAAAAATCGATGAGCTTGCTACGATCAGAACAGAAAAACCATTTCACGCTTGTAATCGTTTGATTCGGATATTCCGATATTGCTATGCGAGGTACATTTCGCTTCTTATACGAATTCGTGTTACTGTTATCCTTTGTGTAACACGCTACAAAGTCAGCTAAACAGTTGGTGTTGAATGGTCATTCGCATCGTATGCGAATAGCTCTTGGCTCCTGGAAATTTTTCTGACTACCTTGAGTTTCATTGATTTAAGGTTTCAGTTTCAGTCAGTCGTCACAGGAAAGAAATAATCAATGTTGCTCGAATATCGAAAATGTAATAAACTGCAGCGATCATCGTTCGCTTTCCTTCGACTTTGTTCGATAATCGCTCTGGAATTCGGACTTGTTCGTATATTTGGGAGCGAACGAAGCCGATGCTGCATCGCTGCTGGCATGAAGGCCTTTTCTACACAGTTGAGATTCGCATTGAACAAACCCCCGAATGACTTAACGCGAATGTAGAACGAATATTCAAGCAGCGATCACCTTCAATACCTAATTCGCAATGATCGTTCGTGCTGTCTTTGAAACAAGCAAATTAAGCCGTTTTTCGCTTTAAAGGGGGCCGGAATGTAGAATATTTTAATGAAATGATGTAAAATTTAATAAGCATTTAGAATAATGTTCAACGATAAGAATTACAAAAATTCACAATGCAAATTGAATCAAACTACAAAAAAGATATTGTTTTTTCACAATGATGAATTTGTAGATGAATTTGTTCCGTACCTTGTTGAATAAATAACTGATAACTCATGACATCATTATTTATGCAACGGATGGTCATCGTTTCTAACGAATAAAAACAATTCGTGAAAAGAAGGATATCATTGGAATAAATCGCACTTTCTATAAATACGTTTATTTCATATGCAATATGCATAAGTTTTTCTTCGCCGTGGCATCCACAATACATAGTACTTTCGTTGAAAGCAATCGGTCTCTCATGGTTCAGTATAAACCATTCAAGCGAAGAGGTTGTGTTTCGATTGTACTGGCTCGTGAGTTAACGGCTGCTACCGAGACAATTCTAAGCTTCAGGTTGTTAAACTGCTCATAGCAAACGCAATATTCGGGGCGTTTCCCGACTGGAAAGCTAGCAACGAAGGCCATCCCGTTCATACGCACAGAGGTGTAGAGACACAGAGGTGCGAGAGCATAGAAGTGATGAGTCACAGAGGTACCATCGCATAAAGGTGCGAAGACGAAGGGGTGAAAAGACTCAGAGGTGCTAAAGCAACCCAGTGCTGATCTACCAGGTACCAGAATTTATACGCTGCGTAGGATCGAAAGAGACGACATACATCGCGAGGTGTCACACTGCAAGCATCAAATTTGATCGCCACCAAGAGCAAAAACACTGTACCTGTGGTCAGGTACAGGCTGCACACCAAGTTCAGTGTTGTCCACAACGACGGCAGAGCAACTGAGATAGCAGAAAACGACAGAAGACTGCCAATTGGAAACAGCAGAAGACTGTCAATTGAAAATCGTTGGATGAGCTCCACGTCGTTCTTTACGATAAAGGAACAGAGACATCACCTACAAGGTAGATTTAATTTAATTAATTTTTTTTATTTGTCTTATACCTGAAATTTTACTAAACATAAGTTTTCATTTTGGTATTATTAATTTACAAAAAAAAAATTAATGTTTGTTTGTTTGTTTATTGTCCAGTAGTTTAAGATAAGATATCTTTTGATTATTACTACCTCCGATTTCACCATTCGCATATTCATTCTTATATCTAATTTTAATTTCTTATTTTAACAATTAAAATACTACTAGGTACTAGTTTCGACTGAAAAAATCGATGCAGCCAACTTTAAAAATTGTTTCCGAGGGAGAGCGTCTTACTGTAGGTGGCAATAAGTTCCAATTTATCACACCTCGAACAAACATTGAACTAGCGTAACACACCGTATTATGAGCAGGAATCACTAAGTTTTCCAAACGACGTCCTCGAGACTGAATAAGTTTTCCATAGAGTACAACGGGGAACTGAGTTTTCTGAAGACCTCTAAGGAAAACACAGGAACGATATGCATAAAAACCATTTAGAGTACATCCAATGAGGTTCTGTTGCAGATGACTAACGTGGTCGTAGCGATTTAATCCATATACGTATCGCACACAGCAGTTCAATGCTACGCGTAGCTGGTTAAATGAGTTGGCACTAGGGGAGACATGAAGAACATCTCCGAACAAGAAATGTGGCAAGATCAATGATTTGAACAGTTTCAGTTTTATTGATGACGGGGCGGTAGGAACGCAGCTGTACAACGTACGCAAGCTGGCAATAATTTTTCCGCATTGTTGCTTTATTAGTCCATCCCAGTCCATTTCAAGTCACTTTGAAAAATGAACCCAAGGTTATTTGCGTTTTCGGACCAATCGATTTGTTGCCCGTTCAAGACAATCGAGGGTACTCGTAGAGTAAATCCGTTGATTCTACGTCGCCGGTTAGTTATAAGCAATGCTTTGCTTTTATTTGGATTCACGTATAAGTTGTTTCGTCGAGACCAGATTTCGACTTGCTCAAGATCACTATTTATCATGGTTATCAGTTCACGCACGCACGGTCCAACCCGACCAACATAGAGTTGCACATCGTCAGCATAAATCTGAATCGAACAGTACTTCAATACCGTTGGGAGATCATTTATATGGCAGCAGAACAGCAGGGGACCAAGAACTGAGCCTTGCGGAACACCAGACATAACATCAGCACTGTTTGAGTAACGATTACAACAAAAAACGGTTTGCTTTCTACGACAGAGGTACGATTCAATCATGTTTACAGCAGCCGATGAGAAATTGAACTGTGCCTTCAGTTTTTCCAGCAGTAAGTTGTGTGGAATTGTGTCAAAAGCCTTGGAAAAATCCAAAAGAAGAAGAATGGCAGTTCCTTTTTTATCAACGATCGTAGAGTGGCGGTTTTGATGCTTTGACCTCTGCGAAAACCAGCCTGAAAGTCCGACAACAGATTGTTTGTTTCGATATATGTTGTCAATTGCTGCTTGAGAAGCTTTTCAAACACCTTTGACAATGACGGTAGTATGCTGATTGGACGAAGATTGGTGATGTCGTTCAGATGTGCTTTTTTCTCCAGCGGCACAACTTTAGCGTGTTTCCAACAATCGGGGAATGTACTTGTTCGAATGAGCAGATTAAACATGTGTGTTATGTGTTGAACGATTAACGGACAGATAATCTTAATAAATCTAATCGGCAAACCATCCAGTCCGAGTGCATTCGACTTTGTATCCCAGAGAGCTTTGACGACATCCCAATATTCCACCTGTTGGAATGAGAAATTCTGTGGCGCTGATTGTGCTGATGTAACAAGTATTTCACTTCGAGGAGTGCTATCCGCATAGCTAGCCAAAAATGCGCGATTTACTTCGTCTGGATCGTACTCACACGATAGCGTTGTTTTTACTTTACCAACACCAAGATTTTTTATCCGTCTCCAGAGGGTTTTTGACGGAGTCCTGCTGTCCAAAAATCGGTTAAAATATTGCTGTTTGGCATGACTTATGCTTGTGTTGGCGCGATTTCTCATCACCTTGTAACGCTGTCGTTTTTCGTCTTTCAAATTTCTTGGAGCCTGTAACCAATCTCTGTAAGCCAAGTCTCGTTCGAGTAAAGCTTGACGTACACTTTCCGAAAACCAAGGATTATATCGTTTACGGGTTGACCGAACACGAAGCGGAATACAACAGTCGTGTATCGTTTTAATGTGTGCGTTGAAGAAAGCGATGGCACCGTCCGGGTTTTCAATTTCATAAAATTGATTCCAGGGAATGGATAACAAAGCATTTTCCAAAGTTTGGGAATAAAAATTCGTATAGTCACGATACGTGCAACGGTCAGAAGGTCGAGAAATCTCACAGTCAATTGACGCAAAAATGAGATCGTGTTGTGATAATGCCGGGAAACTTACTTGGCCGAATTTTAAAACCTTCTCGCTGTTATTTGTTATCAACAGATCAAGTTGAGAGCACCCTTCATTGTAATAAAAAGCAGCCGATGAGAAATTGAACTGTGCCTTCAGTTTTTCCAGCAGTAAGTTGTGTGGAATTGTGTCAAAAGCCTTGGAAAAATCCAAAAGAAGAAGAATGGCAGTTCCTTTTTTATCAACGATCGTAGAGTGGCGGTTTTGATGCTTTGACCTCTGCGAAAACCAGCCTGAAAGTCCGACAACAGATTGTTTGTTTCGATATATGTTGTCAATTGCTGCTTGAGAAGCTTTTCAAACACCTTTGACAATGACGGTAGTATGCTGATTGGACGAAGATTGGTGATGTCGTTCAGATGTGCTTTTTTCTCCAGCGGCACAACTTTAGCGTGTTTCCAACAATCGGGGAATGTACTTGTTCGAATGAGCAGATTAAACATGTGTGTTATGTGTTGAACGATTAACGGACAGATAATCTTAATAAATCTAATCGGCAAACCATCCAGTCCGAGTGCATTCGACTTTGTATCCCAGAGAGCTTTGACGACATCCCAATATTCCACCTGTTGGAATGAGAAATTCTGTGGCGCTGATTGTGCTGATGTAACAAGTATTTCACTTCGAGGAGTGCTATCCGCATAGCTAGCCAAAAATGCGCGATTTACTTCGTCTGGATCGTACTCACACGATAGCGTTGTTTTTACTTTACCAACACCAAGATTTTTTATCCGTCTCCAGAGGGTTTTTGACGGAGTCCTGCTGTCCAAAAATCGGTTAAAATATTGCTGTTTGGCATGACTTATGCTTGTGTTGGCGCGATTTCTCATCACCTTGTAACGCTGTCGTTTTTCGTCTTTCAAATTTCTTGGAGCCTGTAACCAATCTCTGTAAGCCAAGTCTCGTTCGAGTAAAGCTTGACGTACACTTTCCGAAAACCAAGGATTATATCGTTTACGGGTTGACCGAACACGAAGCGGAATACAACAGTCGTGTATCGTTTTAATGTGTGCGTTGAAGAAAGCGATGGCACCGTCCGGGTTTTCAATTTCATAAAATTGATTCCAGGGAATGGATAACAAAGCATTTTCCAAAGTTTGGGAATAAAAATTCGTATAGTCACGATACGTGCAACGGTCAGAAGGTCGAGAAATCTCACAGTCAATTGACGCAAAAATGAGATCGTGTTGTGATAATGCCGGGAAACTTACTTGGCCGAATTTTAAAACCTTCTCGCTGTTATTTGTTATCAACAGATCAAGTTGAGAGCACCCTTCATTGTAATAAAAAGTCGGTTCTTCGCTCACGAATGAGAGTGAATGATTAAAGAGCATCGATTTAAAACGTGCACGCTTAGTACTAGGACGAAGCATATCAGTGTTAAAGTCTCCTACCAGAAAAATTGTCTCATAACGAACAGCGAAATCAACCAGTTTTTCTGCCAAAAAGGATGAGCAATTGTTATCGGGAGGACTGTATACGTAGCAATATCTTTTGGTCGTTTATTCGAAACTCTAAAGCCAAACATTCAGTTTTATCCATTGAATCTTCCACTAAGGCCGTGTTGAAAACCTTGGAACAGATTAGATGTTTTCTATAGTAAATAGCTATTCCACCACCGCGCCGATAACCCCTGTCGTTTCGAGCAACCGAAAACCCAGGGATTCCGATACTACTGTCATTAATTTATGAAGTCAACCACGATTCAGTGAAGCACGCAATCTCGATTTTGGAACAAGACAAAAGAGACCGAATTTCGTCAAGCTTGTCTGCATTACGCGCACAAAGGCTTTGAGCGTTCCCGTGACAAATGTAATGGATGATCTCATGGAAGATCATCGGAATCCGATTCCGGATACTAGTAAGAGTTTAAATACTCCGAGGGCTAAACATTATCCACAGGGTACCACTGGGCCATGGATAGTCTATCTTCGAAAAAAAGAAAAGATTTTAAATTTGATGCAAATTACAAAGGATTTGACATCACATTTCTCTGAAGCTAAAGAAATATGTAAAGTTAAAGAGATAAAATTTGAATTGTTGTCAACGACTTGAAATAGCAAACGATATTGTAACCTGTAAATTTTTTGCTGTTTACATTCCATCGAAGGAGGTGGAAATTGACCGTGTTGTGGCTGAAGCAAGTCTGACAGCCGATGATGTACTTAAAAATGGAGTTGGTCGTTTTAAAAACTCCATGTTTGATGGAGTTAAGATACTCGAATGCAAGCAATTGTACTCAGCATCTATTGTCGATGGAAAAAAGTCTTATCGTCCCTCAGATTCGTTTCGCGTAACATTTGCCGGATCTGCGTTGCCTAGCCATGTCTATATCGATAAAATTCGTCAAGGGCCTCATAAGGATAATCTTTGCGATAAAGATGTTTAAAAATGTGTTTATTGTGGGGAGATTCCCCATGATGATTTTTCAGTATGCGCTGCATTTAAGTTGCGTAAAGACAAAATGATGCTTTCTTTAAAAGCACGGTCTAAGCGCACATATGCAGAAATGCTTAAAACGGTCATACATGTCTCCCCTTAGGAAACCGAAAACGGTTTTTCAAATCTTGCGGAGCCAGAAGAATCTGACTCTGACGGAAATAGTAAAGATACCTCGTTTGTCAATCCGCAAGGGTCTGTTAAGAGGAGATTACCAAACCACAAAATACCAAAAAAAAGACACCTAAAACTACACCTTCAAAAAAAGACCCCGTGTTAAAGCTAAAAATCCAAATTTAAATCCAAAAACTGTGCCTCCTGGTTTGTCAAATTCACAAACCAATCCAGGAACTAGTTCAAGAAAAGACAATAATCCAGTAGGCTCCGTTTCACATTCACCAACACAATTACTGAAGTTTTCGGAAATTGTAGAATGGATTTTCGCAGCATTCAATATTTCTGAACCTCTAAAGACCATCATAATGGGATTCCTTCCAATAGCTAGAAATTTTTTGAAACAGTTATCAGCTCAATGGCCAGCTCTCAGGTTTTGTATCATTTGATGGATAATTTATCATCCGCCGCAAATGATTCAATCACTGTCCTGCAGTGG